>NW_026915823.1:0-133409 GCF_034315485.1 Pezoporus occidentalis | reverse complement strand
CTGTGTGCGGAACAGGTCCAACACCAGCTTTCCCTCCTGGCTCTTCTGCTGTGGGAGCAGAGGCCAAACGTTCGTGCAGTACTCACTGGGCTGCTGGGCAGCTGAAAGCGACCAGATGAGAATTTGGATTCAAATGGAGTTTTAGGTATGAAACCGAGGAGAGACTGCAATGATGGTGACACCGTTGCAAAGCAGCCTGTGTGCTGAAGAGGCCCAGCACCAGCTTTCCCTGCTGGTTCTTCTGCTGTGGGAGCAGATGCCACTGCTCTTTCTGTGCTGACTGTGTTGCTGCGCAGCAGAGAGCAGGCTCTGAACTGATTCCATTCAAATGCTTTTCCTGTATTAAAGGGAGCGGTGAAAGCAACGATGGATGCACCAATGTAAAGGTGATTGTGTGCTGAACAGGTCCAGCACCAGCTTTCCCTCCTGGCTCTTCTGCTGTGGGAGCAGAGGCCAAACGTTCGCGCTGTGCTCACTGGGCTGCTGGTCAGCTGAAAGCGACCAGCTGAGAATTTGGATTCAAATGGACTTTTAGGTATGAAACCGAGGAGAGACTGCAATGATGGTGACACCGTTGCAAAGCAGCCTGTGTGCTGAAGAGGCCCAGCACTAGCTTTCCCTGCTGGTTCTTCTGCTGTGGGAGCAGATGCCACTGTTCTTTCTGTGCTGACTGTGTTGCTGCGTAGCAGAGAGCAGGCTCTGGACTGATTCCATTCAAATGCTTTTCCTGTATGAAAGTGAGCAGTGAAAGCAACGATGGATGCACCAATGTAAAGGTGATTGTGTGCTGAACAGGTCCAGCACCAGCTTTCCCTCCTGGCTCTTGTGCTGTGGGAGCAGAGGCCAAACGTTCGTGCTGTACTCACTGTGCTGCCTGCAGCTGAGAGTGACCAGCTGAGAATTTGGATTCAAATGGACTTTTAGGTATGAAACCGAGGAGAGACTGCAATGATGGTGACACCTTTGCAAAGCAGCCTGTGTGCTGAAGAGGCCCAGCACCACCTTTCCCTGCTGGTTCTTCTGCTGTGGGAGCAGATGCCACTGTTCATTCTGTGCTGACTGTGTTGCTGCGCAGCAGAGAGCAGGCTCTGGACTGATTCCATTCAAATGCTTTTCCTGTATGAAAGGGAGCAGTGAAAGCAACGATGGATGCACCGATGTAAAGGTGACTGTGTGCTGAACAGGTCCAGCACAAGCTTTCAATCCTGGCTCTTCTGCTGTGGGAGCAGAAGCCAAACGTTCGTGCTGTACTCACTGTGCTGCTGGGCAGCTGAAAGCGACCAGCTGAGAATTTGGATTCAAATGGACTTTTAGGTATGAAACCGAGGAGAGACTGCAATGATGGTGACACCGTTGCAAAGCAGCCTGTGTGCTGAAGGCCCAGCACCAGCTTTCCCTGCTGGTTCTTCTGCTGTGGGAGCAGATGCCACTGATCTTTCTGTGCTGACTGTGTTGCTGCCATCAGAGAGCAGGCTCTGAACTGATTCCATTCAAATGCTTTTCCTGCATGAAAGGGAGCAGTGAAAGCAACGATGGATGCACCAATGTAAAGGTGATTCTGTGCTGAACAGGTCCAGCACCAGCTTTCAATCCTGACACTTCTGCTGTGGGAGCAGAGGCCAAACGTTCGTGCTGTACTCACTGTGCTGCCTGCAGCTGAGAGTGACCAGCTGAGAATTTGGATTCAAATGGACTTTTAGGTATGAAACCGAGGAGAGACTGCAATGATGGTGACACCGTTGCAAAGCAGCCTGTGTGCTGAAGAGGCCCAGCACTAGCTTTCCCTGCTGGTTCTTCTGCTGTGGGAGCAGATGCCACTGTTCATTCTGTGCTGACTGTGTTGCTGCGCAGCAGAGAGCAGGCTCTGAACTGATTCCATTCAAATGCTTTTCCTGTATGAAAGGGAGCAGTGAAAGCAACGATGGATGCACCAATGTAAAGGTGATTGTGTGCTGAACAGGTCCAGCACAAGCTTTCAATCCTGACACTTCTGCTGTGGGAGCAGAGGCCAAACGTTCGTGCTGTACTCACTGTGCTGCTGGGCAGCTGAAAGCGACCAGCTGAGAATTTGGATTCAAATGGACTTTTAGGTATGAAACCGAGGAGAGACTGCAATGATGGTGACACCGTTGCAAAGCAGCCTGTGTGCTGAAGAGGCCCAGCACTAGCTTTCCCTGCTGGTTCTTCTGCTGTGGGAGCAGATGCCACTGTTCATTCTGTGCTGACTGTGTTGCTGCGCAGCAGAGAGCAGGCTCTGAACTGATTCCATTCAAATGCTTTTCCTGTATGAAAGGGAGCAGTGAAAGCAACGATGGATGCACCAATGTAAAGGTGATTGTGTGCTGAACAGGTCCAGCACCAGCTTTCCCTCCTGGCTCTTCTGCTGTGGGAGCAGAGGCCAAACGTTCGTGCTGTACTCACTGTGCTGCCTGCAGCTGAGAGCGACCAGCTGAGAATTTGGATTCAAATGGACTTTTAGGTATGAAACCGAGGAGAGACTGCAATGATGGTGACACCGTTGCAAAGCAGCCTGTGTGCTGAAGAGGCCCAGCACTAGCTTTCCCTGCTGGTTCTTCTGCTGTGGGAGCAGATGCCACTGTTCATTCTGTGCTGACTGTGTTGCTGCGCAGCAGAGAGCAGGCTCTGAACTGATTCCATTCAAATGCTTTTCCTGTATGAAAGTGAGCAGTGAAAGCAACGATGGATGCACCAATGTAAAGGTGATTGTGTGCTGAACAGGTCCAGCACCAGCTTTCCCTCCTGGCTCTTCTGCTGTGGGAGCAGAGGCCAAACGTTCGCGCTGTGCTCACTGGGCTGCTGGGCAGCTGAAAGCGACCAGCTGAGAATTTTGATTCAAATGGACTTTTAGGTATGAAACCGAGGAGAGACTGCAATGATGGTGACACCTTTGCAAAGCAGCCTGTGTGCTGAAGAGGCCCAGCACTAGCTTTCCCTGCTGGTTCTTCTGCTGTGGGAGCAGATGCCACTGTTCATTCTGCGCTGACTGTGTTGCTGCGCAGCAGAGAGCAGGCTCTGAACTGATTCCATTCAAATGCTTTTCCTGTATGAAAGTGAGCAGTGAAAGCAACGATGGATGCACCAATGTAAAGGTGATTGTGTGCTGAACAGGTCCAGCACCAGCTTTCCCTCCTGGCTCTTCTGCTGTGGGAGCAGAGGCCAAACGTTCGTGCTGTACTCACTGTGCTGCCTGCAGCTGAGAGAGACCAGCTGAGAATTTGGATTCAAATGGACTTTTAGGTATGAAACCGAGGAGAGACTGCAATGATGGTGACACCGTTGCAAAGCAGCCTGTGTGCTGAAGAGGCCCAGCACTAGCTTTCCCTGCTGGTTCTTCTGCTGTGGGAGCAGATGCCACTGTTCATTCTGTGTTGACTGTGTTGCTGCGTAGCAGAGAGCAGGCTCTGGACTGATTCCATTCAAATGCTTTTCCTGTATGAAAGTGAGCAGTGAAAGCAACGATGGATGCACCAATGTAAAAGTGATTGTGTGCTGAACAGGTCCAGCACCAGCTTTCCCTCCTGGCTCTTCTGCTGTGGGAGCAGAGGCCAAACGTTCGTGCTGTACTCACTGTGCTGCTGGGCAGCTGAGAGCGACCAGCTGAGAATTTGGATTCAAATGGACTTTTAGGTATGAAACCGAGGAGAGACTGCAATGATGGTGACACCGTTGCAAAGCAGCCTGTGTGCTGAAGAGGCCCAGCACTAGCTTTCCCTGCTGGTTCTTCTGCTGTGGGAGCAGATGCCACTGTTCATTCTGTGCTGACTGTGTTGCTGCGCAGCAGAGAGCAGGCTCTGAACTGATTCCATTCAAATGCTTTTCCTGTATGAAAGTGAGCAGTGAAAGCAACGATGGATGCACCAATGTAAAGGTGATTGTGTGCTGAACAGGTCCAGCACCAGCTTTCCCTCCTGGCTCTTCTGCTGTGGGAGCAGAGGCCAAACGTTCGTGCTGTACTCACTGTGCTGCCTGCAGCTGAGAGTGACCAGCTGAGAATTTGGATTCAAATGGACTTTTAGGTATGAAACCGAGGAGAGACTGCAATGATGGTGACACCGTTGCAAAGCAGCCTGTGTGCTGAAGAGGCCCAGCACCAGCTTTCCCTGCTGGTTCTTCTGCTGTGGGAGCAGATGCCACTGTTCATTCTGTGCTGACTGTGTTGCTGCCAGCAGAGAGCAGGCTCTGAACTGATTCCATTCAAATGCTTTTCCTGTATGAAAGGGAGCAGTGAAAGCAACGATGGATGCACCAATGTAAAGGTGATTGTGTGCTGAACAGGTCCAGCACCAGCTTTCAATCCTGGCTCTTATGATGTGGGAGCAGAGGCCAAACGTTCGTGCTGTACTCACTGTGCTGCCTGCAGCTGAGAGCGACCAGCTGAGAATTTGGATTCAAATGGACTTTTAGGTATGAAACCGAGGAGAGACTGCAATGATGGTGACACCGTTGCAAAGCAGCCTGTGTGCTGAAGAGGCCCAGCACTAGCTTTCCCTGCTGGTTCTTCTGCTGTGGGAGCAGATGCCACTGTTCTTTCTGTGCTGACTGTGTTGCTGCGCAGCAGAGAGCAGGCTCTGGACTGATTCCATTCAAATGCTTTTCCTGTATGAAAGGGAGCAGTGAAAGCAACGATGGATGCACCAATGTAAAGGTGATTGTGTGCTGAACAGGTCCAGCACCAGCTTTCAATCCTGGCACTTCTGCTGTGGGAGCAGAAGCCAAACGTTCGTGCTGTACTCACTGTGCTGCCTGCAGCTGAGAGCGACCAGCTGAGAATTTGGATTCAAATGGACTTTTAGGTATGAAACCGAGGAGAGACTGCAATGATGGTGACACCGTTGCAAAGCAGCCTGTGTGCTGAGAGGCCCAGCACTAGCTTTCCCTGCTGGTTCTTCTGCTGTGGGAGCAGATGCCACTGTTCATTCTGTGCTGACTGTGTTGCTGCGCAGCAGAGAGCAGGCTCTGGACTGATTCCATTCAAATGCTTTTCCTGTATGAAAGTGAGCAGTGAAAGCAACGATGGATGCACCAATGTAAAGGTGATTGTGTGCTGAACAGGTCCAGCACAAGCTTTCAATCCTGACACTTCTGCTGTGGGAGCAGAGGCCAAACGTTCGTGCTGTACTCACTGTGCTGCCTGCAGCTGAGAGCGACCAGCTGAGAATTTGGATTCAAATGGACTTTTAGGTGTGAAACCGAGGAGAGACTGCAATGATGGTGACACCTTTGCAAAGCAGCCTGTGTGCTGAAGAGGCCCAGCACTAGCTTTCCCTGCTGGTTCTTCTGCTGTGGGAGCAGATGCCAGTGTTCATTCTGTGCTGACTGTGTTGCTGCGCAGCAGAGAGCAGGCTCTGAACTGATTCCATTCAAATGCTTTTCCTGTATGAAAGGGAGCAGTGAAGCAACGATGGATGCACCAATGTAAAGGTGATTGTGTGCTGAACAGGTCCAGCACAAGCTTTCAGTCCTGGCTCTTCTGCTGTGGGAGCAGAAGCCAAACGTTCGTGCTGTACTCACTGTGCTGCTGGGCAGCTGAAAGCGACCAGCTGAGAATTTGGATTCAAATGGACTTTTAGGTATGAAACCGAGGAGAGACTGCAGTGATGGGGACACCATTGAAAAGCAGCCTGTGTGCTGAAGAGGCCCAGCACTAGCTTTCCCTGCTGGTTCTTCTGCTGTGGGAGCAGATGCCACTGTTCATTCTGTGCTGACTGTGTTGCTGCGTAGCAGAGAGCAGGCTCTGGACTGATTGTATTCAAATGCTTTTCCTGTATGAAAGGGAGCAGTGAAAGCAACGATGGATGCACCAATGTAAAGGTGATTCTGTGCTGAACAGGTCCAGCACCAGCTTTCAATCCTGGCTCTTCTGCTGTGGGAGCAGAGGCCAAACGTTCGTGCTGTACTCACTGTGCTGCCTGCAGCTGAGAGAGACCAGCTGAGAATTTGGATTCAAATGGAGTTTTAGGTATGAAACCGAGGAGAGACTGCAATGATGGTGACACCGTTGCAAAGCAGCCTGTGTGCTGAAGAGGCCCAGCACTAGCTTTCCCTGCTGGTTCTTCTGCTGTGGGAGCAGATGCCACTGTTCATTCTGTGCTGACTGTGTTGCTGCGCAGCAGAGAGCAGGCTCTGGACTGATTCCATTCAAATGCTTTTCCTGTATGAAAGTGAGCAGTGAAAGCAACGATGGATGCACCGATGTAAAAGTGACTGTGTGCTGAACAGGTCCAACACCAGCTTTCCCTCCTGGCTCTTCTGCTGTGGGAGCAGAGGCCAAACGTTCGTGCAGTACTCACTGGGCTGCTGGGCAGCTGAAAGCGACCAGCTGAGAATTTGGATTCAAATGGACTTTTAGGTATGAAACCGAGGAGAGACTGCAATGATGGTGACACCGTTGCAAAGCAGCCTGTGTGCTGAAGAGGCCCAGCACCAGCTTTCCCTGCTGGTTCTTCTGCTGTGGGAGCAGATGCCACTGTTCTTTCTGTGCTGACTGTGTTGCTGCCAGCAGAGAGCAGGCTCTGAACTGATTCCATTCAAATGCTTTTCCTGTATGAAAGGGAGCAGTGAAAGCAACGATGGATGCACCAATGTAAAGGTGATTGTGTGCTGAACAGGTCCAGCACCAGCTTTCCCTCCTGGCTCTTCTGCTGTGGGAGCAGAGGCCAAACGTTCGTGCTGTGCTCACTGTGCTGCCTGCAGCTGAGAGCGACCAGCTGAGAATTTGGATTCAAATGGACTTTTAGGTATGAAACCGAGGAGAGACTGCAATGATGGTGACACCGTTGCAAAGCAGCCTGTGTGCTGAAGAGGCCCAGCACTAGCTTTCCCTGCTGGTTCTTCTGCTGTGGGAGCAGATGCCACTGTTCTTTCTGTGCTGACTGTGTTGCTGCCAGCAGAGAGCAGGCTCTGAACTGATTCCATTCAAATGCTTTTCCTGTATGAAAGGGAGCAGTGAAAGCAACGATGGATGCACCAATGTAAAGGTGATTGTGTGCTGAACAGGTCCAGCACCAGCTTTCCCTCCTGGCTCTTCTGCTGTGGGAGCAGAGGCCAAACGTTCGTGCTGTGCTCACTGTGCTGCCTGCAGCTGAGAGCGACCAGCTGAGAATTTGGATTCAAATGGACTTTTAGGTATGAAACCGAGGAGAGACTGCAATGATGGTGACACCGTTGCAAAGCAGCCTGTGTGCTGAAGAGGCCCAGCACTAGCTTTCCCTGCTGGTTCTTCTGCTGTGGGAGCAGATGCCACTGTTCTTTCTGTGCTGACTGTGTTGCTGCCAGCAGAGAGCAGGCTCTGAACTTATTCCATTCAAATGCTTTTCCTGTATTAAAGGGAGCAGTGAAAGCAACGATGGATGCACCAATGTAAAGGTGATTCTGTGCTGAACAGGTCCAGCACCAGCTTTCCCTCCTGGCTCTTCTGCTGTGGGAGAAGAGGCCAAACGTTCGCGCTGTGCTCACTGGGCTGCTGAGCAGCTGAAAGCGAACAGCTGAGAATTTGGATTCAAATGGACTTTTAGGTATGAAACCGAGGAGAGACTGCAATGATGGTGACACCGTTGCAAAGCAGCCTGTGTGCTGAAGAGGCCCAGCACTAGCTTTCCCTGCTGGTTCTTCTGCTGTGGGAGCAGATGCCACTGTTCATTCTGTGCTGACTGTGTTGCTGCGCAGCAGAGAGCAGGCTCTGAACTGATTCCATTCAAATGCTTTTCCTGTATGAAAGTGAGCAGTGAAAGCAACGATGGATGCACCAATGTAAAGGTGATTGTGTGCTGAACAGGTCCAGCACCAGCTTTCCCTCCTGGCTCTTCTGCTGTGGGAGCAGAAGCCAAACGTTCGTGCTGTACTCACTGTGCTGCCTGCAGCTGAGAGTGACCAGCTGAGAATTTGGATTCAACTGGACTTTTAGGTATGAAACCGAGGAGAGACTGCAATGATGGTGACACCTTTGCAAAGCGGAGCAGATGCCACTGTTCATTCTGTGCTGACTGTGTTGCTGCGCAGCAGAGAGCAGGCTCTGAACTGATTCCATTCAAATGCTTTTCCTGTATGAAAGTGAGCAGTGAAAGCAACGATGGATGCACCAATGTAAAGGTGATTGTGTGCTGAACAGGTCCAGCACAAGCTTTCCCTCCTGGCTCTTCTGCTGTGGGAGCAGAAGCCAAACGTTCGTGCTGTACTCACTGTGCTGCTGGGCAGCTGAAAGCGACCAGCTGAGAATTTGGATTCAAATGGACTTTTAGGTATGAAACCGAGGAGAGACTGCAATGATGGTGACACCGTTGCAAAGCAGCCTGTGTGCTGAAGAGGCCCAGCACTAGCTTTCCCTGCTGGTTCTTCTGCTGTGGGAGCAGATGCCACTGTTCATTCTGTGCTGACTGTGTTGCTGCCAGCAGAGAGCAGGCTCTGAACTGATTCCATTCAAATGCTTTTCCTGTATGAAAGGGAGCAGTGAAAGCAACGATGGATGCACCAATGTAAAGGTGATTGTGTGCTGAACAGGTCCAGCACCAGCTTTCAATCCTGACACTTCTGCTGTGGGAGCAGAGGCCAAACGTTCGTGCTGTACTCACTGTGCTGCCTGCAGCTGAGAGCGACCAGCTGAGAATTTGGATTCAAATGGACTTTTAGGTATGAAACCGAGGAGAGACTGCAATGATGGTGACACCGTTGCAAAGCAGCCTGTGTGCTGAAGAGGCCCAGCACTAGCTTTCCCTGCTGGTTCTTCTGCTGTGGGAGCAGATGCCACTGTTCATTCTGTGCTGACTGTGTTGCTGCGCAGCAGAGAGCAGGCTCTGGACTGATTCCATTCAAATGCTTTTCCTGTATGAAAGGGAGCAGTGAAAGCAACGATGGATGCACCAATGTAAAGGTGATTGTGTGCTGAACAGGTCCAGCACAAGCTTTCCCTCCTGGCTCTTCTGCTGTGGGAGCAGAGGCCAAACGTTCGTGCTGTACTCACTGGGCTGCTGGGCAGCTGAAAGCGACCAGCTGAGAATTTGGATTCAAATGGACTTTTAGGTATGAAACCGAGGAGAGACTGCAATGATGGTGACACCGTTGCAAAGCAGCCTGTGTGCTGAAGAGGCCCAGCACCAGCTTTCCCTGCTGGTTCTTCTGCTGTGGGAGCAGATGCCACTGTTCTTTCTGTGCTGACTGTGTTGCTGCCAGCAGAGAGCAGGCTCTGAACTGATTCCATTCAAATGCTTTTCCTGTATGAAAGTGAGCAGTGAAAGCAACGATGGATGCACCAATGTAAAGGTGATTCTGTGCTGAACAGGTCCAGCACCAGCTTTCCCTCCTGGCTCTTCTGCTGTGGGAGCAGAGGCCAAACGTTCGTGCTGTACTCACTGTGCTGCCTGCAGCTGAGAGAGACCAGCTGAGAATTTGGATTCAAATGGACTGTTAGGTATGAAACCGAGGAGAGACTGCAATGATGGTGACACCGTTGCAAAGCAGATGCCACTGCTCATTCTGTCCTGACTGTGTTACTGCGTAGCAGAGAGCAGGCTCTGGACTGATTCCATTCAAATGCTTTTCCTGTATGAAAGTGAGCAGTGAAAGCAACGATGGATGCACTGATGTAAAAGTGACTGTGTGCGGAACAGGTCCAACACCAGCTTTCCCTCCTGGCTCTTCTGCTGTGGGAGCAGAGGCCAAACGTTCGTGCAGTACTCACTGGGCTGCTGGGCAGCTGAAAGCGACCAGCTGCGAATTTGGATTCAAATGGACTTTTAGGTATGAAACCGAGGAGAGACTGCAATGATGGTGACACCGTTGCAAAGCAGCCTGTGTGCTGAAGAGGCCCAGCACCAGCTTTCCCTGCTGGTTCTTCTGCTGTGGGAGCAGATGCCACTGTTCATTCTGTGCTGACTGTGTTGCTGCGCAGCAGAGAGCAGGCTCTGAACTGATTCCATTCAAATGCTTTTCCTGTATGAAAGTGAGCAGTGAAAGCAACGATGGATGCACCAATGTAAAGGTGATTGTGTGCTGAACAGGTCCAGCACAAGCTTTCAATCCTGACACTTCTGCTGTGGGAGCAGAGGCCAAACGTTCGTGCTGTACTCACTGTGCTGCCTGCAGCTGAGAGCGACCAGCTGAGAATTTGGATTCAAATGGACTTTTAGGTGTGAAACCGAGGAGAGACTGCAATGATGGTGACACCTTTGCAAAGCAGCCTGTGTGCTGAAGAGGCCCAGCACTAGCTTTCCCTGCTGGTTCTTCTGCTGTGGGAGCAGATGCCACTGTTCATTCTGCGCTGACTGTGTTGCTGCGCAGCAGAGAGCAGGCTCTGGACTGATTCCATTCAAATGCTTTTCCTGTATGAAAGTGAGCAGTGAAAGCAACGATGGATGCACCAATGTAAAGGTGATTGTGTGCTGAACAGGTCCAGCACCAGCTTTCCCTCCTGGCTCTTCTGCTGTGGGAGAAGAGGCCAAACGTTCGCGCTGCGCTCACTGGGCTGCTGGGCAGCTGAAAGCGAACAGCTGAGAATTTGGATTCAAATGGACTTTTAGGTATGAAACCGAGGAGAGACTGCAATGATGGTGACACCGTTGCAAAGCAGCCTGTGTGCTCAAGAGGCCCAGCACCAGCTTTCCCTGCTGGTTCTTCTGCTGTGGGAGCAGATGCCACTGTTCAGTCTGTGCTGACTGTGTTGCTGCGCAGCAGAGAGCAGGCTCTGAACTGATTCCATTCAAATGCTTTTCCTGTATGAAAGGGAGCAGTGAAGCAACGATGGATGCACCAATGTAAAGGTGATTGTGTGCTGAACAGGTCCAGCACAAGCTTTCCCTCCTGGCTCTTCTGCTGTGGGAGCAGAAGCCAAACGTTCGTGCTGTACTCACTTGGCTGCTGGGCAGCTGAAAGCGACCAGCTGAGAATTTGGATTCAAATGGACTTTTAGGTATGAAACCGAGGAGAGACTGCAATGATGGTGACACCGTTGCAAAGCAGCCTGTGTGCTGAAGAGGCCCAGCACTAGCTTTCCCTGCTGGTTCTTCTGCTGTGGGAGCAGATGCCACTGTTCATTCTGTGCTGACTGTGTTGCTGCCAGCAGAGAGCAGGCTCTGAACTGATTCCATTCAAATGCTTTTCCTGTATGAAAGGGAGCAGTGAAAGCAACGATGGATGCACCGATGTAAAAGTGACTGTGTGCGGAACAGGTCCAACACCAGCTTTCCCTCCTGGCTCTTCTGCTGTGGGAGCAGAGGCCAAACGTTCGTGCTGTACTCACTGGGCTGCTGGGCAGCTGAAAGCGACCAGCTGAGAATTTGGATTCAAATGGAGTTTTAGGTATGAAACCGAGGAGAGACTGCAATGATGGTGACACCGTTGCAAAGCAGCCTGTGTGCTGAAGAGGCCCAGCACTAGCTTTCCCTGCTGGTTCTTCTGCTGTGGGAGCAGATGCCACTGTTCTTTCTGTGCTGACTGTGTTGCTGCCAGCAGAGAGCAGGCTCTGAACTGATTCCATTCAAATGCTTTTCCTGTATGAAAGGGAGCAGTGAAAGCAACGATGGATGCACCAATGTAAAGGTGATTGTGTGCTGAACAGGTCCAGCACCAGCTTTCCCTCCTGGCTCTTCTGCTGTGGGAGCAGAGGCCAAACGTTCGTGCTGTGCTCACTGTGCTGCCTGCAGCTGAGAGCGACCAGCTGAGAATTTGGATTCAAATGGACTTTTAGGTATGAAACCGAGGAGAGACTGCAATGATGGTGACACCGTTGCAAAGCAGCCTGTGTGCTGAAGAGGCCCAGCACTAGCTTTCCCTGCTGGTTCTTCTGCTGTGGGAGCAGATGCCACTGTTCATTCTGTGCTGACTGTGTTGCTGCGTAGCAGAGAGCAGGCTCTGGACTGATTGCATTCAAATGCTTTTCCTGTATGAAAGTGAGCAGTGAAAGCAACGATGGATGCACCAATGTAAAGGTGATTCTGTGCTGAACAGGTCCAGCACTAGCTTTCAATCCTGGCTCTTCTGCTGTGGGAGCAGAAGCCAAACGTTCGTGCTGTACTCACTGTGCTGCCTGCAGCTGAGAGAGACCAGCTGAGAATTTGGATTCAAATGGAGTTTTAGGTATGAAACCGAGGAGAGACTGCAATGATGGTGACACCGTTGCAAAGCAGCCTGTGTGCTGAAGAGGCCCAGCACTAGCTTTCCCTGCTGGATCTTCTGCTGTGGGAGCAGATGCCACTGTTCATTCTGTGCTGACTGTGTTGCTGCGCAGCAGAGAGCAGGCTCTGGACTGATTCCATTCAAATGCTTTTCCTGTATGAAAGGGAGCAGTGAAAGCAACGATGGATGCACCAATGTAAAGGTGATTGTGTGCTGAACAGGTCCAGCACCAGCTTTCAATCCTGACACTTCTGCTGTGGGAGCAGAGGCCAAACGTTCGTGCTGTACTCACTGTGCTGCCTGCAGCTGAGAGCGACCAGCTGAGAATTTGGATTCAAATGGACTTTTAGGTATGAAACCGAGGAGAGACTGCAATGATGGTGACACCGTTGCAAAGCAGCCTGTGTGCTGAAGAGGCCCAGGACAAGCTTTCCCTGCTGGTTCTTCTGCTGTGGGAGCAGATGCCACTGTTCTTTCTGTGCTGACTGTGTTGCTGCCAGCAGAGAGCAGGCTCTGAACTGATTCCATTCAAATGCTTTTCCTGTATGAAAGGGAGCAGTGAAAGCAACGATGGATGCACCAATGTAAAGGTGATTGTGTGCTGAACAGGTCCAGCACCAGCTTTCCCTCCTGGCTCTTCTGCTGTGGGAGAAGAGGCCAGACGTTCGCGCTGTGCTCACTGGGCTGCTGGGCAGCTGAAAGCGAACAGCTGAGAATTTGGATTCAAATGGACTTTTAGGTATGAAACCGAGGAGAGACTGCAATGATGGTGACACCGTTGCAAAGCAGCCTGTGTGCTGAAGAGGCTCAGCACTAGCTTTCCCTGCTGGTTCTTCTGCTGTGGGAGCAGATGCCACTGTTCATTCTGTGCTGACTGTGTTGCTGCGCAGCAGAGAGCAGGCTCTGAACTGATTCCATTCAAATGCTTTTCCTGTATGAAAGGGAGCAGTGAAAGCAACGATGGATGCACCGATGTAAAAGTGACTGTGTGCGGAACAGGTCCAACACCAGCTTTCCCTCCTGGCTCTTCTGCTGTGGGAGCAGAGGCCAAACGTTCGTGCTGTGCTCACTGGGCTGCTGGGCAGCTGAAAGCGACCAGCTGAGAATTTGGATTCAAATGGACTTTTAGGTATGAAACCGAGGAGAGACTGCAATGATGGTGACACCGTTGCAAAGCAGCCTGTGTGCTGAAGAGGCCCAGCACCAGCTTTCCCTGCTGGTTCTTCTGCTGTGGGAGCAGATGCCACTGTTCTTTCTGTGCTGACTGTGTTGCTGCCAGCAGAGAGCAGGCTCTGAACTGATTCCATTCAAATGCTTTTCCTGTATGAAAGGGAGCAGTGAAAGCAACGATGGATGCACCAATGTAAAGGTGATTGTGTGCTGAACAGGTCCAGCACCAGCTTTCCCTCCTGGCTCTTCTGCTGTGGGAGCAGAGGCCAAACGTTCGTGCTGTGCTCACTGTGCTGCCTGCAGCTGAGAGCGACCAGCTGAGAATTTGGATTCAAATGGACTTTTTGGTATGAAACCGAGGAGAGACTGCAATGATGGTGACACCGTTGCAAAGCAGCCTGTGTGCTGAAGAGGCCCAGCACTAGCTTTCCCTGCTGGTTCTTCTGCTGTGGGAGCAGATGCCACTGTTCATTCTGTGCTGACTGTGTTGCTGCGCAGCAGAGAGCAGGCTCTGAACTGATTCCATTCAAATGCTTTTCCTGTATGAAAGGGAGCAGTGAAAGCAACGATGGATGCACCGATGTAAAAGTGACTGTGTGCGGAACAGGTCCAACACCAGCTTTCCCTCCTGGCTCTTCTGCTGTGGGAGCATAGGCCAAACGTTCGTGCTGTACTCACTGGCTGCTGGGCAGCTGAAAGCGACCAGCTGAGAATTTGGATTCAAATGGACTTTTAGGTATGAAACCGAGGAGAGACTGCAATGATGGTGACACCGTTGCAAAGCAGCCTGTGTGCTGAAGAGGCCCAGCACCAGCTTTCCCTGCTGGTTCTTCTGCTGTGGGAGCAGATGCCACTGTTCTTTCTGTGCTGACTGTGTTGCTGCCAGCAGAGAGCAGGCTCTGAACTTATTCCATTCAAATGCTTTTCCTGTATGAAAGGGAGCAGTGAAAGCAACGATGGATGCACCAATGTAAAGGTGATTGTGTGCTGAACAGGTCCAGCACAAGCTTTCAATCCTGGCTCTTCTGCTGTGGGAGCAGAGGCCAAACGTTCGTGCTGTGCTCACTGTGCTGCCTGCAGCTGAGAGCGACCAGCTGAGAATTTGGATTCAAATGGACTTTTAGGTATGAAACCGAGGAGAGACTGCAATGATGGTGACACCGTTGCAAAGCAGCCTGTGTGCTGAAGAGGCCCAGCACTAGCTTTCCCTGCTGGTTCTTCTGCTGTGGGAGCAGATGCCACTGTTCATTCTGTGCTGACTGTGTTGCTGCGTAGCAGAGAGCAGGCTCTGGACTGATTGCATTCAAATGCTTTTCCTGTATGAAAGTGAGCAGTGAAAGCAACGATGGATGCACCAATGTAAAGGTGATTCTGTGCTGAACAGGTCCAGCACTAGCTTTCAATCCTGGCTCTTCTGCTGTGGGAGCAGAAGCCAAACGTTCGTGCTGTACTCACTGTGCTGCCTGCAGCTGAGAGAGACCAGCTGAGAATTTGGATTCAAATGGACTTTTAGGTATGAAACCGAGGAGAGACTGCAATGATGGTGACACCGTTGCAAAGCAGCCTGTGTGCTGAAGAGGCCCAGCACTAGCTTTCCCTGCTGGATCTTCTGCTGTGGGAGCAGATGCCACTGTTCATTCTGTGCTGACTGTGTTGCTGCGCAGCAGAGAGCAGGCTCTGAACTGATTCCATTCAAATGCTTTTCCTGTATGAAAGGGAGCAGTGAAAGCAACGATGGATGCACCAATGTAAAGGTGATTGTGTGCTGAACAGGTCCAGCACCAGCTTTCAATCCTGACACTTCTGCTGTGGGAGCAGAGGCCAAACGTTCGTGCTGTACTCACTGTGCTGCCTGCAGCTGAGAGCGACCAGCTGAGAATTTGGATTCAAATGGACTTTTAGGTATGAAACCGAGGAGAGACTGCAATGATGGTGACACCGTTGCAAAGCAGCCTGTGTGCTGAAGAGGCCCAGGACAAGCTTTCCCTGCTGGTTCTTCTGCTGTGGGAGCAGATGCCACTGTACATTCTGCGCTGACTGTGTTGCTGCGCAGCAGAGAGCAGGCTCTGGACTGATTCCATTCAAATGCTTTTCCTGTATGAAAGTGAGCAGTGAAAGCAACGATGGATGCACCAATGTAAAGGTGATTCTGTGCTGAACAGGTCCAGCACCAGCTTTCACTCCTGGCTCTTCTGCTGTGGGATAAGTGGCCAAACGTTCGAGCTGTGCTCACTGGGCTGCTGGGCAGCTGAAAGCGAACAGCTGAGAATTTGGATTCAAATGGACTTTTAGGTATGAAACCGAGGAGAGACTGCAATGATGGTGACACCTTTGCAAAGCAGCCTGTGTGCTGAAGAGGCCCAGCACAAGCTTTCCCTGCTGGTTCTTCTGCTGTGGGAGCAGATGCCACTGTACATTCTGCGCTGACTGTGTTGCTGCGCAGCAGAGAGCAGGCTCTGGACTGATTCCATTCAAATGCTTTTCCTGTATGAAAGGGAGCAGTGAAAGCAACGATGGATGCACCAATGTAAAGGTGATTCTGTGCTGAACAGGTCCAGCACCAGCTTTCTCTCCTGGCTCTTCTGCTGTGGGATAAGAGGCCAAACGTTCGCGCTGTGCTCACTGTGCTGCTGGGCAGCTGAAAGCGACCAGCTGAGAATTTGGATTCAAATGGACTTTTAGGTATGAAACCGAGGAGAGACTGCAATGATGGTGACACCGTTGCAAAGCAGCCTGTGTGCTGAAGAGGCCCAGCACTAGCTTTCCCTGCTGGTTCTTCTGCTGTGGGAGCAGATGCCACTGTTCATTCTGTGCTGACTGTGTTGCTGCGTAGCAGAGAGCAGGCTCTGGACTGATTCCATTCAAATGCTTTTCCTGTATGAAAGGGAGCAGTGAAAGCAACGATGGATGCACCAATGTAAAGGTGATTGTGTGCTGAACAGGTCCAGCACAAGCTTTCAATCCTGGCTCTTCTGCTGTGGGAGCAGAGGCCAAACGTTCGTGCTGTACTCACTGTGCTGCCTGCAGCTGAGAGTGACCAGCTGAGAATTTGGATTCAAATGGACTTTTAGGTATGAAACCGAGGAGAGACTGCAATGATGGTGACACCGTTGCAAAGCAGCCTGTGTGCTGAAGAGGCCCAGCACCAGCTTTCCCTGCTGGTTCTTCTGCTGTGGGAGCAGATGCCACTGTTCATTCTGTGCTGACTGTGTTGCTGCGCAGCAGAGAGCAGGCTCTGAACTGATTCCATTCAAATGCTTTTCCTGTATGAAAGTGAGCAGTGAAAGCAACGATGGATGCACCGATGTAAAAGTGACTGTGTGCTGAACAGGTCCAACACCAGCTTTCCCTCCTGGCTCTTCTGCTGTGGGAGCAGAGGCCAAACGTTCGTGCTGTGCTCACTGTGCTGCCTGCAGCTGAGAGCGACCAGCTGAGAATTTGGATTCAAATGGACTTTTAGGTATGAAACCGAGGAGAGACTGCAATGATGGTGACACCGTTGCAAAGCAGCCTGTGTGCTGAAGAGGCCCAGCACTAGCTTTCCCTGCTGGTTCTTCTGCTGTGGGAGCAGATGCCACTGTTCATTCTGTGCTGACTGTGTTGCTGCGTAGCAGAGAGCAGGCTCTGGACTGATTGCATTCAAATGCTTTTCCTGTATGAAAGTGAGCAGTGAAAGCAACGATGGATGCACCAATGTAAAGGTGATTGTGTGCTGAACAGGTCCAGCACTAGCTTTCAATCCTAACTCTTCTGCTGTGGGAGCAGAGGCCAAACGTTCGTGCTGTACTCACTGTGCTGCCTGCAGCTGAGAGAGACCAGCTGAGAATTTGGATTCAAATGGAGTTTTAGGTATGAAACCGAGGAGAGACTGCAATGATGGTGACACCGTTGCAAAGCAGCCTGTGTGCTGAAGAGGCCCAGCACTAGCTTTCCCTGCTGGATCTTCTGCTGTGGGAGCAGATGCCACTGTTCATTCTGTGCTGACTGTGTTGCTGCGCAGCAGAGAGCAGGCTCTGGACTGATTCCATTCAAATGCTTTTCCTGTATGAAAGGGAGCAGTGAAAGCAACGATGGATGCACCAATGTAAAGGTGATTGTGTGCTGAACAGGTCCAGCACCAGCTTTCACTCCTGGCTCTTCTGCTGTGGGATAAGAGGCCAAACGTTCGTGCTGTGCTCACTGGGCTGCTGGGCAGCTGAAAGCGACCAGCTGAGAATTTGGATTCAAATGGACTTTTAGGTATGAAACCGAGGAGAGACTGCAATGATGGTGACACCGTTGCAAAGCAGCCTGTGTGCTGAAGAGGCCCAGCACTAGCTTTCCCTGCTGGTTCTTCTGCTGTGGGAGCAGATGCCACTGTTCATTCTGTGCTGACTGTGTTGCTGCGTAGCAGAGAGCAGGCTCTGGACTGATTGCATTCAAATGCTTTTCCTGTATGAAAGTGAGCAGTGAAAGCAACGATGGATGCACCAATGTAAAGGTGATTCTGTGCTGAACAGGTCCAGCACTAGCTTTCATTGGATTCAAATGGAGTTTTAGGTATGAAACCGAGGAGAGACTGCAATGATGGTGACACCGTTGCAAAGCAGCCTGTGTGCTGAAGAGGCCCAGCACTAGCTTTCCCTGCTGGTTCTTCTGCTGTGGGAGCAGATGCCACTGTTCATTCTGTGCTGACTGTGTTGCTGCGCAGCAGAGAGCAGGCTCTGGACTGATTCCATTCAAATGCTTTTCCTTCATGAAAGGGAGCAGTGAAAGCAACGATGGATGCACCAATGTAAAGGTGATTGTGTGCTGAACAGGTCCAGCACCAGCTTTCAATCCTGACACTTCTGCTGTGGGAGCAGAGGCCAAACGTTCGTGCTGTACTCACTGTGCTGCCTGCAGCTGAGAGCGACCAGCTGAGAATTTGGATTCAAATGGACTTTTAGGTATGAAACCGAGGAGAGACTGCAATGATGGTGACACCGTTGCAAAGCAGCCTGTGTGCTGAAGAGGCCCAGCACTAGCTTTCCCTGCTGGTTCTTCTGCTGTGGGAGCAGATGCCACTGTTCTTTCTGTGCTGACTGTGTTGCTGCCAGCAGAGAGCAGGCTCTGAACTGATTCCATTCAAATGCTTTTCCTGTATGAAAGGGAGCAGTGAAAGCAACGATGGATGCACCAATGTAAAGGTGATTGTGTGCTGAACAGGTCCAGCACCAGCTTTCCCTCCTGGCTCTTCTGCTGTGGGAGCAGAGGCCAAACGTTCGTGCTGTACTCACTGTGCTGCCTGCAGCTGAGAGCGACCAGCTGAGAATTTGGATTCAAATGGACTTTTAGGTATGAAACCGAGGAGAGACTGCAATGATGGTGACACCGTTGCAAAGCAGCCTGTGTGCTGAAGAGGCCCAGCACTAGCTTTCCCTGCTGGTTCTTCTGCTGTGGGAGCAGATGCCACTGTTCATTCTGTGCTGACTGTGTTGCTGCGCAGCAGAGAGCAGGCTCTGAACTGATTCCATTCAAATGCTTTTCCTGTATGAAAGGGAGCAGTGAAAGCAACGATGGATGCACCAATGTAAAGGTGATTGTGTGCTGAACAGGTCCAGCACCAGCTTTCCCTCCTGGCTCTTCTGCTGTGGGAGCAGAGGCCAAACGTTCGTGCTGTACTCACTGTGCTGCTGGGCAGCTGAGAGCGACCAGCTGAGAATTTGGATTCAAATGGACTTTTAGGTATGAAACCGAGGAGAGACTGCAATGATGGTGACACCGTTGCAAAGCAGCCTGTGTGCTGAAGAGGCCCAGCACCAGCTTTCCCTGCTGGTTCTTCTGCTGTGGGAGCAGATGCCACTGTTCTTTCTGTGCTGACTGTGTTGCTGCGCAGCAGAGAGCAGGCTCTGAACTGATTCCATTCAAATGCTTTTCCTGTATGAAAGGGAGCAGTGAAAGCAACGATGGATGCACCAATGTAAAGGTGATTGTGTGCTGAACAGGTCCAGCACCAGCTTTCCCTCCTGGCTCTTCTGCTGTGGGAGCAGAGGCCAAACGTTCGTGCTGTGCTCACTGTGCTGCCTGCAGCTGAGAGCGACCAGCTGAGAATTTGGATTCAAATGGACTTTTAGGTATGAAACCGAGGAGAGACTGCAATGATGGTGACACCGTTGCAAAGCAGCCTGTGTGCTGAAGAGGCCCAGCACTAGCTTTCCCTGCTGGTTCTTCTGCTGTGGGAGCAGATGCCACTGTTCATTCTGTGCTGACTGTGTTGCTGCGCAGCAGAGAGCAGGCTCTGGACTGATTGCATTCAAATGCTTTTCCTGTATGAAAGTGAGCAGTGAAAGCAACGATGGATGCACCAATGTAAAGGTGATTCTGTGCTGAACAGGTCCAGCACTAGCTTTCCCTCCTGGCTCTTCTGCTGTGGGAGCAGAAGCCAAACGTTCGTGCTGTACTCACTGTGCTGCCTGCAGCTGAGAGAGACCAGCTGAGAATTTGGATTCAAATGGACTTTTAGGTATGAAACCGAGGAGAGACTGCAATGATGGTGACACCGTTGCAAAGCAGCCTGTGTGCTGAAGAGGCCCAGCACTAGCTTTCCCTGCTGGTTCTTCTGCTGTGGGAGCAGATGCCACTGTTCATTCTGTGCTGACTGTGTTGCTGCGCAGCAGAGAGCAGGCTCTGAACTGATTCCATTCAAATGCTTTTCCTGTATGAAAGGGAGCAGTGAAAGCAACGATGGATGCACCAATGTAAAGGTGATTGTGTGCTGAACAGGTCCAGCACCAGCTTTCAATCCTGGCTCTTCTGCTGTGGGAGCAGAAGCCAAACGTTCGTGCTGTACTCACTGTGCTGCTGGGCAGCTGAAAGCGACCAGCTGAGAATTTGGATTCAAATGGACTTTTAGGTATGAAACCGAGGAGAGACTGCAATGATGGTGACACCGTTGCAAAGCAGCCTGTGTGCTGAAGAGGCCCAGCACTAGCTTTCCCTGCTGGTTCTTCTGCTGTGGGAGCAGATGCCACTGTTCATTCTGTGCTGACTGTGTTGCTGCCAGCAGAGAGCAGGCTCTGAACTGATTCCATTCAAATGCTTTTCCTGTATGAAAGGGAGCAGTGAAAGCAACGATGGATGCACCAATGTAAAGGTGATTGTGTGCTGAACAGGTCCAGCACCAGCTTTCCCTCCTGGCTCTTCTGCTGTGGGAGCAGAGGCCAAACGTTCGTGCTGTACTCACTGTGCTGCCTGCAGCTGAGAGCGACCAGCTGAGAATTTGGATTCAAATGGACTTTTAGGTATGAAACCGAGGAGAGACTGCAATGATGGTGACACCGTTGCAAAGCAGCCTGTGTGCTGAAGAGGCCCAGCACTAGCTTTCCCTGCTGGTTCTTCTGCTGTGGGAGCAGATGCCACTGTTCATTCTGTGCTGACTGTGTTGCTGCGCAGCAGAGAGCAGGCTCTGAACTGATTCCATTCAAATGCTTTTCCTGTATGAAAGGGAGCAGTGAAAGCAACGATGGATGCACCAATGTAAAGGTGATTGTGTGCTGAACAGTCCAGCACCAGCTTTCCCTCCTGGCTCTTCTGCTGTGGGAGCAGAGGCCAAACGTTCGTGCTGTACTCACTGGGCTGCTGGGCAGCTGAAAGCGACCAGCTGAGAATTTGGATTCAAATGGACTTTTAGGTATGAAACCGAGGAGAGACTGCAATGATGGTGACACCGTTGCAAAGCAGCCTGTGTGCTGAAGAGGCCCAGCACCAGCTTTCCCTGCTGGTTCTTCTGCTGTGGGAGCAGATGCCACTGTTCATTCTGTGCTGACTGTGTTGCTGCGCAGCAGAGAGCAGGCTCTGGACTGATTGCATTCAAATGCTTTTCCTGTATGAAAGTGAGCAGTGAAAGCAACGATGGATGCACCAATGTAAAGGTGATTCTGTGCTGAACAGGTCCAGCACAAGCTTTCCCTCCTGGCTCTTCTGCTGTGGGAGCAGAGGCCAAACGTTCGTGCTGTACTCACTGTGCTGCTGGGCAGCTGAGAGCGACCAGCTGAGAATTTGGATTCAAATGGACTTTTAGGTATGAAACCGAGGAGAGACTGCAATGATGGTGACACCGTTGCAAAGCAGCCTGTGTGCTGAAGAGGCCCAGCACTAGCTTTCCCTGCTGGTTCTTCTGCTGTGGGAGCAGATGCCACTGTTCATTCTGTGCTGACTGTGTTGCTGCGCAGCAGAGAGCAGGCTCTGGACTGATTCCATTCAAATGCTTTTCCTGTATGAAAGTGAGCAGTGAAAGCAACGATGGATGCACCAATGTAAAGGTGATTGTGTGCTGAACAGGTCCAGCACAAGCTTTCAATCCTGACACTTCTGCTGTGGGAGCAGAGGCCAAACGTTCGTGCTGTACTCACTGTGCTGCCTGCAGCTGAGAGCGACCAGCTGAGAATTTGGATTCAAATGGAGTTTTAGGTATGAAACCGAGGAGAGACTGCAATGATGGTGACACCGTTGCAAAGCAGCCTGTGTGCTGAAGAGGCCCAGCACTAGCTTTCCCTGCTGGTTCTTCTGCTGTGGGAGCAGATGCCACTGTTCATTCTGTGCTGTGTTGCCGCGCAGCAGAGAGCAGGCTCTGGACTGATTCCATTCAAATGCTTTTCCTGTATGAAAGGGAGCAGTGAAAGCAACGATGGATGCACCAATGTAAAGGTGATTGTGTGCTGAACAGGTCCAACACCAGCTTTCTATCCTGACACTTCTGCTGTGGGAGCAGAGGCCAAACGTTCGTGCTGTACTCACTGTGCTGCCTGCAGCTGAGAGAGACCAGCTGAGAATTTGGATTCAAATGGACTTTTAGGTATGAAACCGAGGAGAGACTGCAATGATGGTGACACCGTTGCAAAGCAGCCTGTGTGCTGAAGAGGCCCAGCACTAGCTTTCCCTGCTGGTTCTTCTGCTGTGGGAGCAGATGCCACTGTTCATTCTGTGCTGACTGTGTTGCTGCGCAGCAGAGAGCAGGCTCTGAACTGATTCCATTCAAATGCTTTTCCTGTATGAAAGGGAGCAGTGAAAGCAACGATGGATGCACCAATGTAAAGGTGATTGTGTGCTGAACAGGTCCAGCACCAGCTTTCAATCCTGGCTCTTCTGCTGTGGGAGCAGAGGCCAAACGTTCGTGCTGTACTCACTGTGCTGCCTGCAGCTGAAAGCGACCAGCTGAGAATTTGGATTCAAATGGACTTTTAGGTATGAAACCGAGGAGAGACTGCAATGATGGTGACACCGTTGCAAAGCAGCCTGTGTGCTGAAGAGGCCCAGCACTAGCTTTCCCTGCTGGTTCTTCTGCTGTGGGAGCAGATGCCACTGTTCATTCTGTGCTGACTGTGTTGCTGCGCAGCAGAGAGCAGGCTCTGGACTGATTGCATTCAAATGCTTTTCCTGTATGAAAGTGAGCAGTGAAAGCAATGATGGATGCACCAATGTAAAGGTGATTGTGTGCTGAACAGGTCCAGCACCAGCTTTCCCTCCTGGCTCTTCTGCTGTGGGAGCAGAGGCCAAACGTTCGTGCTGTACTCACTGTGCTGCCTGCAGCTGAGAGCGACCAGGAAAGAATTTGGATTCAAATGGACTTTTAGGTGTGAAACCGAGGAGAGACTGCAATGATGGTGACACCGTTGCAAAGCAGCCTGTGTGCTGAAGAGGCCCAGCACTAGCTTTCCCTGCTGGTTCTTCTGCTGTGGGAGCAGATGCCACTGTTCGTTCTGTGCTGACTGTGTTGCTGCGCAGCAGAGAGCAGGCTCTGGACTGATTGCATTCAAATGCTTTTCCTGTATGAAAGTGAGCAGTGAAAGCAATGATGGAGGCACCGATGCACAGGTGAGTGTGTGCTGAACAGGTCCAGCCCCAGCTTTCCCTCCTGGCTCTTCTGCTGTGGGAGCAGAGGCCAAACGTTCGTGCTGTACTCACTGTGCTGCCTGCAGCTGAGAGTGACCAGCTGAGAATTTGGATTCCAATGGACTTTTAGGTATGAAACCGAGGAGAGACTGCAATGATGGTGACACCGTTGCAAAGCAGCCTGTGTGCTGAAGAGGCCCAGCACTAGCTTTCCCTGCTGGTTCTTCTGCTGTGGGAGCAGATGCCACTGTTCATTCTGTGCTAACTGTGTTGCTGCGCAGCAGAGAGCAGGCTCTGAACTGATTCCATTCAAATGCTTTTCCTGTATGAAAGGGAGCAGTGAAGCAACGATGGATGCACCAATGTAAAGGTGATTCTGTGCTGAACAGGTCCAGCACAAGCTTTCAATCCTGGCTCTTCTGCTGTGGGAGCAGAAGCCAAACGTTCGTGCTGTACTCACTGTGCTGCTGGGCAGCTGAAAGCGACCAGCTGAGAATTTGGATTCAAATGGAGTTGTAGGTATGAAACCGAGGAGAGACTGCAGTGATGGGGACACCATTGAAAAGCAGCCTGTGTGCTGAAGAGGCCCAGCACTAGCTTTCCCTGCTGGTTCTTCTGCTGTGGGAGCAGATGCCACTGTTCATTCTGCGCTGACTGTGTTGCTGCGCAGCAGAGAGCAGGCTCTGGACTGATTCCATTCAAATGCTTTTCCTGTATGAAAGTGAGCAGTGAAAGCAACGATGGATGCACCAATGTAAAGGTGATTGTGTGCTGAACAGGTCCAGCACAAGCTTTCAATCCTGACACTTCTGCTATGGAAGCAGAGGCCAAACGTTCGTGCTGTACTCACTGTGCTGCCTGCAGCTGAGAGCGACCAGCTGAGAATTTGGATTCAAATGGAGTTTTAGGTATGAAACCGAGGAGAGACTGCAATGATGGTGACACCGTTGCAAAGCAGCCTGTGTGCTGAAGAGGCCCAGCACTAGCTTTCCCTGCTGGTTCTTCTGCTGTGGGAGCAGATGCCACCTTTCGTTCTGTGCTGTGTTGCTGCGCAGCAGAGAGCAGGCTCTGGACTGATTCCATTCAAATGATTTTCCTGTATGAAAGGGAGCAGTGAAAGCAACGATGGATGCACCAATGTAAAGGTGATTGTGTGCTGAACAGGTCCAGCACAAGCTTTCAATCCTGGCTCTTCTGCTGTGGGAGCAGAAGCCAAACGTTCGTGCTGTACTCACTGTGCTGCTGGGCAGCTGAAAGCGACCAGCTGAGAATTTGGATTCAAATGGACTTTTAGGTATGAAACCGAGGAGAGACTGTAATGATGGTGACACCGTTGCAAAGCAGCCTGTGTGCTGAAGAGGCCCAGCACTAGCTTTCCCTGCTGGTTCTTCTGCTGTGGGAGCAGATGCCACTGTTCGTTCTGTGCTGACAGTGTTGCTGCGCAGCAGAGAGCAGGCTCTGAACTGATTGCATTCAAATGCTTTTCCTGTATGAAAGTGAGCAGTGAAAGCAACGATGGATGCACCAATGTAAAGGTGATTGTGTGCTGAACAGGTCCAGCACCAGCTTTCCCTCCTGGCTCTTCTGCTGTGGGAGCAGAGGCCAAACGTTCGTGCTGTACTCACTGTGCTGCCTGCAGCTGAGAGAGACCAGCTGAGAATTTGGATTCAAATGGAGTTTTAGGTATGAAACCGAGGAGAGACTGCAATGATGGTGACACCGTTGCAAAGCAGCCTGTGTGCTGAAGAGGCCCAGCACTAGCTTTCCCTGCTGGTTCTTCTGCTGTGGGAGCAGATGCCACTGTTCATTCTGTGTTGCTGCGCAGCAGAGAGCAGGCTCTGAACTGATTCCATTCAAATGATTTTCCTGTATGAAAGGGAGCAGTGAAAGCAACGATGGATGCACCAATGTAAAGGTGATTGTGTGCTGAACAGGTCCAGCACAAGCTTTCAATCCTGGCTCTTCTGCTGTGGGAGCAGAAGCCAAACGTTCGTGCTGTACTCACTGTGCTGCTGGGCAGCTGAAAGCGACCAGCTGAGAATTTGGATTCAAATGGACTTTTAGGTATGAAACCGAGGAGAGACTGCAATGATGGTGACACCGTTGCAAAGCAGCCTGTGTGCTGAAGAGGCCCAGCACTAGCTTTCCCTGCTGGTTCTTCTGCTGTGGGAGCAGATGCCACTGTTCATTCTGCGCTGACTGTGTTGCTGCGCAGCAGAGAGCAGGCTCTGAACTGATTCCATTCAAATGCTTTTCCTGTATGAAAGGGAGCAGTGAAAGCAACGATGGATGCACCAATGTAAAGGTGACTGTGTGCTGAAAAGGTCCAGCACCAGCTTTCCCTCCTGGCTCTTCTGCTGTGGGAGCAGAGGCCAAACGTTCGTGCTGTACTCACTGTGCTGCCTGCAGCTGAGAGAGACCAGCTGAGAATTTGGATTCAAATGGAGTTTTAGGTATGAAACCGAGGAGAGACTGCAATGATGGTGACACCGTTGCAAAGCAGCCTGTGTGCTGAAGAGGCCCAGCACTAGCTTTCCCTGCTGGTTCTTCTGCTGTGGGAGCAGATGCCACTGTTCTTTCTGTGCTGACTGTGTTGCTGCCAGCAGAGAGCAGGCTCTGAACTGATTCCATTCAAATGATTTTCCTGTATGAAAGGGAGCAGTGAAAGCAACGATGGATGCACCAATGTAAAGGTGATTGTGTGCTGAACAGGTCCAGCACAAGCTTTCAATCCTGACACTTCTGCTATGGAAGCAGGGGCCAAACGTTCGTGCTGTACTCACTGTGCTGCCTGCAGCTGAGAGCGACCAGCTGAGAATTTGGATTCAAATGGACTTTTAGGTATGAAACCGAGGAGAGACTGCAATGATGGTGACACCGTTGCAAAGCAGCCTGTGTGCTGAAGAGGCCCAGCACTAGCTTTCCCTGCTGGTTCTTCTGCTGTGGGAGCAGATGCCACTGTTCATTCTGCGCTGACTGTGTTGCTGCGCAGCAGAGAGCAGGCTCTGAACTGATTCCATTCAAATGCTTTTCCTGTATGAAAGGGAGCAGTGAAAGCAACGATGGATGCACCAATGTAAAGGTGACTGTGTGCTGAACAGGTCCAGCACCAGCTTTCCCTCCTGGCTCTTCTGCTGTGGGAGCAGAGGCCAAACGTTCGTGCTGTACTCACTGTGCTGCCTGCAGCTGAGAGAGACCAGCTGAGAATTTGGATTCAAATGGACTTTTAGGTATGAAACCGAGGAGAGACTGCAATGATGGTGACACCGTTGCAAAGCAGCCTGTGTGCTGAAGAGGCCCAGCACTAGCTTTCCCTGCTGGTTCTTCTGCTGTGGGAGCAGATGCCACTGTTCTTTCTGTGCTGACTGTGTTGCTGCCAGCAGAGAGCAGGCTCTGAACTGATTCCATTCAAATGATTTTCCTGTATGAAAGGGAGCAGTGAAAGCAACGATGGATGCACCAATGTAAAGGTGATTGTGTGCTGAACAGGTCCAGCACAAGCTTTCAATCCTGACACTTCTGCTGTGGGAGCAGAAGCCAAACGTTCGTGCTGTACTCACTGTGCTGCCTGCAGCTGAGAGCGACCAGCTGCGAATTTGGATTCAAATGGACTTTTAGGTATGAAACCGAGGAGAGACTGCAATGATGGTGACACCGTTGCAAAGCAGCCTGTGTGCTGAAGAGGCCCAGTACTACCTTTCCGTGCTGGTTCTTCTGCTGTGGGAGCAGATGCCACTGTTCATTCTGCGCTGACTGTGTTGCTGCGCATCAGAGAGCAGGCTCTGAACTGATTCCATTCAAATGCTTTTCCTGTATGAAAGGGAGCAGTGAAAGCAACGATGGATGCACCAATGTAAAGGTGATTGTGTGCTGAACAGGTCCAGCACAAGCTTTCAATCCTGGCTCTTCTGCTGTGGGAGCAGAGGCCAAACGTTCGTGCTGTACTCACTGTGCTGCTGGGCAGCTGAAAGCGACCAGCTGAGAATTTGGATTCAAATGGACTTTTAGGTATGAAACCGAGGAGAGACTGCAATGATGGTGACACCGTTGCAAAGCAGCCTGTGTGCTGAAGAGGCCCAGCACTAGCTTTCCCTGCTGGTTCTTCTGCTGTGGGAGCAGATGCCACTGTTCGTTCTGTGCTGACTGTGTTGCTGCGCAGCAGAGAGCAGGCTCTGAACTGATTCCATTCAAATGATTTTCCTGTATGAAAGGGAGCAGTGAAAGCAACGATGGATGCACCAATGTAAAGGTGATTGTGTGCTGAACAGGTCCAGCACCAGCTTTCCCTCCTGGCTCTTCTGCTGTGGGAGCAGAGGCCAAATGTTCGTGCACTGTGCTGCCTGCAGCTGAGAGAGACCAGCTGAGAATTTGGATTCAAATGGAGTTTTAGGTATGAAACCGAGGAGAGACTGCAATGATGGTGACACCGTTGCAAAGCAGCCTGTGTGCTGAAGAGGCCCAGCACTAGCTTTCCCTGCTGGTTCTTCTGCTGTGGGAGCAGATGCCACTGTTCTTTCTGTGCTGACTGTGTTGCTGCCAGCAGAGAGCAGGCTCTGAACTGATTCCATTCAAATGCTTTTCCTGTATGAAAGTGAGCAGTGAAAGCAACGATGGATGCACCAATGTAAAGGTGATTGTGTGCTGAACAGGTCCAGCACAAGCTTTCAATCCTGACACTTCTGCTGTGGGAGCAGAAGCCAAACGTTCGTGCTGTACTCACTGTGCTGCCTGCAGCTGAGAGCGACCAGCTGCGAATTTGGATTCAAATGGACTTTTAGGTATGAAACCGAGGAGAGACTGCAATGATGGTGACACCGTTGCAAAGCAGCCTGTGTGCTGAAGAGGCCCAGTACTACCTTTCCGTGCTGGTTCTTCTGCTGTGGGAGCAGATGCCACTGTTCATTCTGCGCTGACTGTGTTGCTGCGCATCAGAGAGCAGGCTCTGAACTGATTCCATTCAAATGCTTTTCCTGTATGAAAGGGAGCAGTGAAAGCAACGATGGATGCACCAATGTAAAGGTGATTGTGTGCTGAACAGGTCCAGCACAAGCTTTCAATCCTGACACTTCTGCTGTGGGAGCAGAGGCCAAACGTTCGTGCTGTACTCACTGTGCTGCCGGGGAGCTGAAAGCGACCAGCTGAGAATTTGGATTCAAATGGACTTTTAGGTATGAAACCGAGGAGAGACTGCAATGATGGTGACACCGTTGCAAAGCAGCCTGTGTGCTGAAGAGGCCCAGCACTAGCTTTCCCTGCTGGTTCTTCTGCTGTGGGAGCAGATGCCACTGTTCGTTCTTCGCTGACTGTGTTGCTCGGCAGCAGAGAGCAGGCTCTGAACTGATTCCATTCAAATGCTTTTCCTGTATGAAAGTGAGCAGTGAAAGCAACGATGGATGCACCAATGTAAAGGTGATTGTGTGCTGAACAGGTCCAGCACCAGCTTTCCCTCCTGGCTCTTCTGCTGTGGGAGTAGAGGCCAAACGTTCGTGCTGTACTCCTTGTGCTGCCTGCAGCTGAGAGCGACCAGCTGAGAATTTGGATTCAAATGGACTTTTAGGTATGAAACCGAGGAGAGACTGCAATGATGGTGACACCGTTGCAAAGCAGCCTGTGTGCTGAAGAGGCCCAGCACTAGCTTTCCCTGCTGGTTCTTCTGCTGTGGGAGCAGATGCCACTGTTCGTTCTGTGCTGACTGTGTTGCTGCGCAGCAGAGAGCAGGCTCTGAACTGATTCCATTCAAATGCTTTTCCTGTATGAAAGGGAGCAGTGAAAGCAACGATGGATGCACCAATGTAAAGGTGGTTGTGTGCTGAACAGGTCCAGCACAAGCTTTCAATCCTGGCTCTTCTGCTGTGGGAACAGAAGCCAAACGTTCGTGCTGTACTCACTGTGCTGCTGGGCAGATGAAAGCGACCAGCTGAGAATTTGGATTCAAATGGAGTTTTAGGTATGAAACCGAGGAGAGACTGCAATGATGGTGACACCGTTGCAAAGCAGCCTGTGTGCTGAAGAGGCCCAGCACTATCTTTCCCTGCTGGTTCTTCTGCTGTGGGAGCAGATGCCACTGTTCGTTCTGTGCTGACTGTGTTGCTGCGCATCAGAGAGCAGGCTCTGAACTGATTCCATCCAAATGCTTTTCCTGTATGAAAGGGAGCAGTGAAAGCAACGATGGATGCACCAATGTAAAGGTGATTGTGTGCTGAACAGGTCTAGCACCAGCTTTCCCTCCTGGCTCTTCTGCTGTGGGAGCAGAGGCCAAACGTTCGTGCTGTACTCACTGTGCTGCCTGCAGCTGAGAGAGACCAGCTGAGAATTTGGATTCAAATGGAGTTTTAGGTATGAAACCGAGGAGAGACTGCAATGATGGTGACACCGTTGCAAAGCAGCCTGTGTGCTGAAGAGGCCCAGCACTAGCTTTCCCTGCTGGTTTTTCTGCTGTGGGAGCAGATGCCACTGTTCTTTCTGTGCTGACTGTGTTGCTGCCAGCAGAGAGCAGGCTCTGAACTGATTCCATTCAAATGATTTTCCTGTATGAAAGGGAGCAGTGAAAGCAATGATGGATGCACCAATGTAAAGGTGATTGTGTGCTGAACAGGTCCAGCACAAGCTTTCAATCCTGACACTTCTGCTGTGGAAGCAGAGGCCAAACGTTCGTGCTGTACTCACTGTGCTGCCTGCAGCTGAGAGAGACCAGCTGAGAATTTGGATTCAAATGGAGTTTTAGGTATGAAACCGAGGAGAGACTGCAATGATGGTGACACCGTTGCAAAGCAGCCTGTGTGCTGAAGAGGCCCAGCACTAGCTTTCCCTGCTGGTTCTTCTGCTGTGGGAGCAGATGCCACTGTTCGTTCTGTGCTGACTGTGTTGCTGCCAGCAGAGAGCAGGCTCTGAACTGATTCCATTCAAATGATTTTCCTGTATGAAAGGGAGCAGTGAAAGCAACGATGGATGCACCAATGTAAAGGTGATTGTGTGCTGAACAGGTCCAGCACCAGCTTTCCCTCCTGGCTCTTCTGCTGTGGGAGCAGAGGCCAAATGTTCGTGCTGTACTCACTGTGCTGCCTGCAGCTGAGAGAGACCAGCTGAGAATTTGGATTCAAATGGACTTTTAGGTATGAAACCGAGGAGAGACTGCAATGATGGTGACACCGTTGCAAAGCAGCCTGTGTGCTGAAGAGGCCCAGCACTAGCTTTCCCTGCTGGTTCTTCTGCTGTGGGAGGAGATGCCACTGTTCATTCTGCGCTGACTGTGTTGCTGCGCAGCAGAGAGCAGGCTCTGAACTGATTCCATTCAAATGCTTTTCCTGTATGAAAGGGAGCAGTGAAAGCAACGATGGATGCACCAATGTAAAGGTGATTGTGTGCTGAACAGGTCCAGCACCAGCTTTCCCTCCTGGCTCTTCTGCTGTGGGAGCAGAGGCCAAACGTTCGTGCTGTACTCACTGTGCTGCCTGCAGCTGAGAGAGACCAGCTGAGAATTTGGATTCAAATGGACTTTTAGGTATGAAACCGAGGAGAGACTGCAATGATGGTGACACCGTTGCAAAGCAGCCTGTGTGCTGAAGAGGCCCAGCACTAGCTTTCCCTGCTGGTTCTTCTGCTGTGGGAGCAGATGCCACTGTTCGTTCTGTGCTGACTGTGTTGCTGCGCAGCAGAGAGCAGGCTCTGAACTGATTCCATTCAAATGATTTTCCTGTATGAAAGGGAGCAGTGAAAGCAACGATGGATGCACCAATGTAAAGGTGATTGTGTGCTGAACAGGTCCAGCACAAGCTTTCAATCCTGGCTCTTCTGCTGTGGGAGCAGAAGCCAAACGTTCGTGCTGTACTCACTGTGCTGCTGGGGAGCTGAAAGCGACCAGCTGAGAATTTGGATTCAAATGGAGTTTTAGGTATGAAACCGAGGAGAGACTGCAATGATGGTGACACCGTTGCAAAGCAGCCTGTGTGCTGAAGAGGCCCAGCACTAGCTTTCCCTGCTGGTTCTTCTGCTGTGGGAGCAGATGCCACGGTTCATTCTGCGCTGACTGTGTTGCTGCGCAGCAGTGAGCAGGCTCTGGACTACTTCCATTCAAATGCTTTTCCTGTATGAAAGGGAGCAGTGAAAGCAACGATGGATGCACCGATGTAAAAGTGACTGCGTGCTGAACAGGTCCAACACCAGCTTTCCCTCCTGGCTCTTCTGCTGTGGGAGCAGAGGCCAAACATTCGTGCTGTACTCACTGTGCTGCTGGGCAGCTGAAAGCGACCAGCTGAGAATTTGGATTCAAATGGACTTTTAGGTATGAAACCGAGGAGAGACTGCAATGATGGTGACACCGTTGCAAAGCAGCCTGTGTGCTGAAGAGGCCCAGCCCCAGCTTTCCCTGCTGGTTCTTCTGCTGTGGGAGCAGATGCCACGGTTCATTCTGCGCTGACTGTGTTGCTGCGCAGCAGAGAGCAGGCTCTGAACTGATTCCATTCAAATGCTTTTCCTGTATGAAAGGGAGCAGTGAAAGCAAGGATGGATGCACCAATGTAAAGGTGATTGTGTGCTGAACAGGTCCAGCACCAGCTTTCCCTCCTGGCTCTTCTGCTGTGGGAGCAGAGGCCAAACGTTCGTGCTTTACTCACTGTGCTGCCTGCAGCTGAGAGAGACCAGCTGAGAATTTGGATTCAAATGGAGTTTTAGGTATGAAACCGAGGAGAGACTGCAATGATGGTGACACCGTTGCAAAGCAGCCTGTGTGCTGAAGAGGCCCAGCACTAGCTTTCCCTGCTGGTTCTTCTGCTGTGGGAGCAGATGCCACGGTTCATTCTGCGCTGACTGTGTTGCTGCGCAGCAGAGAGCAGGCTCTGAACTGATTCCATTCAAATGCTTTTCCTGTATGAAAGGGAGCAGTGAAAGCAACGATGGATGCACCAATGTAAAGGTGATTGTGTGCTGAACAGGTCCAGCACCAGCTTTCCCTCCTGGCTCTTCTGCTGTGGGAGCAGAGGCCAAACGTTCGTGCTGTACTCACTGTGCTGCCTGCAGCTGAGAGAGACCAGCTGAGAATTTGGATTCAAATGGAGTTTTAGGTATGAAACCGAGGAGAGACTGCAATGATGGTGACACCGTTGCAAAGCAGCCTGTGTGCTGAAGAGGCCCAGCACTAGCTTTCCCTGCTGGTTCTTCTGCTGTGGGAGCAGATGCCACTGTTCATTCTGTGCTGACTGTGTTGCTGCGCAGCAGTGAGCAGGCTCTGGACTAATTCCATTCAAATGATTTTCCTGTATGAAAGGGAGCAGTGAAAGCAACGATGGATGCACCGATGTAAAAGTGACTGCGTGCTGAACAGGTCCAACACCAGCTTTCAATCCTGACACTTCTGCTGTGGAAGCAGAGGCCAAACGTTCGTGCTGTACTCACTGTGCTGCCTGCAGCTGAGAGAGACCAGCTGAGAATTTGGATTCAAATGGAGTTTTAGGTATGAAACCGAGGAGAGACTGCAATGATGGTGACACCGTTGCAAAGCAGCCTGTGTGCTGAAGAGGCCCAGCACTAGCTTTCCCTGCTGGTTCTTCTTCTGTGGGAGCAGATGCCACTGTTCATTCTGTGCTGACTGTGTTGCTGCGCAGCAGAGAGCAGGCTCTGAACTGATTCCATTAAATGCTTTTCCTGTATGAAAGGGAGCAGTGAAAGCAACGATGGATGCACCAATGTAAAGGTGATTGTGTGCTGAACAGGTCCAGCACAAGCTTTCAATCCTGGCTCTTCTGCTGTGGGAGCAGAGGCCAAACGTTCGTGCTGTACTCACTGTGCTGCTGGGCAGCTGAAAGCGACCAGCTGAGAATTTGGATTCAAATGGACTTTTAGGTATGAAACCGAGGAGAGACTGCAATGATGGTGACACCGTTGCAAAGCAGCCTGTGTGCTGAAGAGGCCCAGCACTAGCTTTCCCTGCTGGTTCTTCTGCTGTGGGAGCAGATGCCACTGTTCGTTCTGTGCTGACTGTGTTGCTGCGCAGCAGAGAGCAGGCTCTGAACTGATTCCATTCAAATGATTTTCCTGTATGAAAGGGAGCAGTGAAAGCAACGATGGATGCACCAATGTAAAGGTGATTGTGTGCTGAACAGGTCCAGCACCAGCTTTCCCTCCTGGCTCTTCTGCTGTGGGAGCAGAGGCCAAATGTTCGTGCTGTACTCACTGTGCTGCCTGCAGCTGAGAGAGACCAGCTGAGAATTTGGATTCAAATGGAGTTTTAGGTATGAAACCGAGGAGAGACTGCAATGATGGTGACACCGTTGCAAAGCAGCCTGTGTGCTGAAGAGGCCCAGCACTAGCTTTCCCTGCTGGTTCTTCTGCTGTGGGAGCAGATGCCACTGTTCTTTCTGTGCTGACTGTGTTGCTGCGCAGCAGAGAGCAGGCTCTGAACTGATTCCATTCAAATGCTTTTCCTGTATGAAAGTGAGCAGTGAAAGCAACGATGGATGCACCAATGTAAAGGTGATTGTGTGCTGAACAGGTCCAGCACCAGCTTTCCCTCCTGGCTCTTCTGCTGTGGGAGGAGAGGCCAAACGTTCGTGCTGTACTCCTTGTGCTGCCTGCAGCTGAGAGCGACCAGCTGAGAATTTGGATTCAAATGGACTTTTAGGTATGAAACCGAGGAGAGACTGCAATGATGGTGACACCGTTGCAAAGCAGCCTGTGTGCTGAAGAGGCCCAGCACTACCTTTCCCTGCTGGTTCTTCTGCTGTGGGAGCAGATGCCACTGTTCGTTCTGTGCTGACTGTGTTGCTGCGCAGCAGAGAGCAGGCTCTGAACTGATTCCATTCAAATGCTTTTCCTGTATGAAAGGGAGCAGTGAAAGCAACGATGGATGCACCAATGTAAAGGTGGTTGTGTGCTGAACAGGTCCAGCACAAGCTTTCAATCCTGGCTCTTCTGCTGTGGGAACAGAAGCCAAACGTTCGTGCTGTACTCACTGTGCTGCTGGGCAGATGAAAGCGACCAGCTGAGAATTTGGATTCAAATGGAGTTTTAGGTATGAAACCGAGGAGAGACTGCAATGATGGTGACACCGTTGCAAAGCAGCCTGTGTGCTGAAGAGGCCCAGCACTATCTTTCCCTGCTGGTTCTTCTGCTGTGGGAGCAGATGCCACTGTTCGTTCTGTGCTGACTGTGTTGCTGAGCAGCAGAGAGCAGGCTCTGAACTGATTCCATTCAAATGATTTTCCTGTATGAAAGGGAGCAGTGAAAGCAATGATGGATGCACCAATGTAAAGGTGATTGTGTGCTGAACAGGTCCAGCACAAGCTTTCAATCCTGACACTTCTGCTGTGGAAGCAGAGGCCAAACGTTCGTGCTGTACTCACTGTGCTGCCTGCAGCTGAGAGAGACCAGCTGAGAATTTGGATTCAAATGGAGTTTTAGGTATGAAACCGAGGAGAGACTGCAATGATGGTGACACCGTTGCAAAGCAGCCTGTGTGCTGAAGAGGCCCAGCACTAGCTTTCCCTGCTGGTTCTTCTGCTGTGGGAGCAGATGCCACTGTTCGTTCTGTGCTGACTGTGTTGCTGCGCAGCAGAGAGCAGGCTCTGAACTGATTCCATTCAAATGATTTTCCTGTATGAAAGGGAGCAGTGAAAGCAACGATGGATGCACCAATGTAAAGGTGATTGTGTGCTGAACAGGTCCAGCACCAGCTTTCCCTCCTGGCTCTTCTGCTGTGGGAGCAGAGGCCAAATGTTCGTGCTGTACTCACTGTGCTGCCTGCAGCTGAGAGAGACCAGCTGAGAATTTGGATTCAAATGGACTTTTAGGTATGAAACTGCAATGATGGTGACACCGTTGCAAAGCAGCCTGTGTGCTGAAGAGGCCCAGCACTAGCTTTCCCTGCTGGTTCTTCTGCTGTGGGAGCAGATGCCACTGTTCTTTCTGTGCTGACTGTGTTGCTGCCAGCAGAGAGCAGGCTCTGAACTGATTCCATTCAAATGCTTTTCCTGTATGAAAGTGAGCAGTGAAAGCAACGAGGGATGCACCAATGTAAAGGTGATTGTGTGCTGAACACGTCCAGCACAAGCTTTCAATCCTGACACTTCTGCTGTGGGAGCAGAGGTTAAACGTTCGTGCTGTACTCAGTGTGCTGCCTGCAGCTGAGAGCGACCAGCTGAGAATTTGGATTCAAATGGACTTTTAGGTATGAAACCTTGATGGTGACACCGTGCAGCCTGTGTGCTCTTCTGCTGTTCTTCTGCTGTGGGAGCAGATGCCACTGTTCATTCTGCGCTGACTGTGTTGCTGCGCAGCAGAGAGCAGGCTCTGAACTGATTCCATTTAAATGCTTTTCCTGTATGAAAGGGAGCAGTGAAAGCAACGATGGATGCACCAATGTAAAGGTGATTGTGTGCTGAACAGGTCCAGCACCAGCTTTCCCTCCTGGCTCTTCTGCTGTGGGAGCAGAGGCCAAACGTTCGTGCTGTACTCACTGTGCTGCCTGCAGCTGAGAGAGACCAGCTGAGAATTTGGATTCAAATGGAGTTTTAGGTATGAAACCGAGGAGAGACTGCAATGATGGTGACACCGTTGCAAAGCAGCCTGTGTGCTGAAGAGGCCCAGCACTAGCTTTCCCTGCTGGTTCTTCTGCTGTGGGAGCAGATGCCACTGTTCATTCTGTGCTGACTGTGTTGCTGCGCAGCAGTGAGCAGGCTCTGGACTAATTCCATTCAAATGATTTTCCTGTATGAAAGGGAGCAGTGAAAGCAACGATGGATGCACCGATGTAAAAGTGACTGCGTGCTGAACAGGTCCAACACCAGCTTTCAATCCTGACACTTCTGCTGTGGAAGCAGAGGCCAAACGTTCGTGCTGTACTCACTGTGCTGCCTGCAGCTGAGAGAGACCAGCTGAGAATTTGGATTCAAATGGAGTTTTAGGTATGAAACCGAGGAGAGACTGCAATGATGGTGACACCGTTGCAAAGCAGCCTGTGTGCTGATTAGGCCCAGCACCAGCTTTCCCTGCTGGTTCTTCTGCTGTGGGAGCAGATGCCACTGTTCGTTCTTCGCTGACTGTGTTGCTCGGCAGCAGAGAGCAGGCTCTGAACTGATTCCATTCAAATGCTTTTCCTGTATGAAAGTGAGCAGTGAAAGCAACGATGGATGCACCAATGTAAAGGTGATTGTGTGCTGAACAGGTCCAGCACCAGCTTTCCCTCCTGGCTCTTCTGCTGTGGGAGTAGAGGCCAAACGTTCGTGCTGTACTCCTTGTGCTGCCTGCAGCTGAGAGCGACCAGCTGAGAATTTGGATTCAAATGGACTTTTAGGTATGAAACCGAGGAGAGACTGCAATGATGGTGACACCGTTGCAAAGCAGCCTGTGTGCTGAAGAGGCCCAGCACTACCTTTCCCTGCTGGTTCTTCTGCTGTGGGAGCAGATGCCACTGTTCGTTCTGCGCTGACTGTGTTGCTGCGCAGCAGAGAGCAGGCTCTGAACTGATTCCATTCAAATGCTTTTCCTGTATGAAAGTGAGCAGTGAGAGCAACGATGGATGCACCAATGTAAAGGTGATTGTGTGCTGAACAGGTCCAGCACCAGCTTTCCCTCCTGGCTCTTCTGCTGTGGGAGCAGAGGCCAAACGTTCGTGCTGTGCTCACTGTGCTGCCTGCAGCTGAGAGCGACCAGCTGAGAATTTGGATTCAAATGGACTTTTAGGTATGAAACCGAGGAGAGACTGCAATGATGGTGACACCGTTGCAAAGCAGCCTGTGTGCTGAAGAGGCCCAGCACTAGCTTTCCCTGCTGGTTCTTCTGCTGTGGGAGCAGATGCCACTGTTCGTTCTGCGCTGACTGTGTTGCTGCGCAGCAGAGAGCAGGCTCTGAACTGATTCCATTCAAATGCTTTTCCTGTATGAAAGTGAGCAGTGAAAGCAACGATGGATGCACCAATGTAAAGGTGATTGTGTGCTGAACAGGTCCAGCACCAGCTTTCCCTCCTGGCTCTTCTGCTGTGGGAGCAGAGGCCAAACGTTCGTGCTGTACTCACTGTGCTGCCTGCAGCTGAGAGAGACCAGCTGAGAATTTGGATTCAAATGGAGTTTTAGGTATGAAACCGAGGAGAGACTGCAATGATGGTGACACCGTTGCAAAGCAGCCTGTGTGCTGAAGAGGCCCAGCACTAGCTTTCCCTGCTGGTTCTTCTGCTGTGGGAGCAGATGCCACGGTTCATTCTGCGCTGACTGTGTTGCTGCGCAGCAGAGAGCAGGCTCTGAACTGATTCCATTCAAATGCTTTTCCTGTATGAAAGGGAGCAGTGAAAGCAACGATGGATGCACCAATGTAAAGGTGATTGTGTGCTGAACAGGTCCAGCACCAGCTTTCCCTCCTGGCTCTTCTGCTGTGGGAGCAGAGGCCAAACGTTCGTGCTGTACTCACTGTGCTGCCTGCAGCTGAGAGAGACCAGCTGAGAATTTGGATTCAAATGGACTTTTAGGTATGAAACCGAGGAGAGACTGCAATGATGGTGACACCGTTGCAAAGCAGCCTGTGTGCTGAAGAGGCCCAGCACTAGCTTTCCCTGCTGGTTCTTCTGCTGTGGGAGCAGATGCCACTGTTCGTTCTGCGCTGACTGTGTTGCTGCGCAGCAGAGAGCAGGCTCTGAACTGATTCCATTCAAATGCTTTTCCTGTATGAAAGTGAGCAGTGAAAGCAACGATGGATGCACCAATGTAAAGGTGATTGTGTGCTGAACAGGTCCAGCACCAGCTTTCCCTCCTGGCTCTTCTGCTGTGGGCGCAGAGGCCAAACGTTCGTGCTGTACTCACTGTGCTGCCTGCAGCTGAGAGAGACCAGCTGAGAATTTGGATTCAAATGGAGTTTTAGGTATGAAACCGAGGAGAGACTGCAATGATGGTGACACCGTTGCAAAGCAGCCTGTGTGCTGAAGAGGCCCAGCACTAGCTTTCCCTGCTGGTTCTTCTGCTGTGGGAGCAGATGCCACGGTTCATTCTGAGCTGACTGTGTTGCTGCGCAGCAGAGAGCAGGCTCTGAACTGATTCCATTCAAATGCTTTTCCTGTATGAAAGGGAGCAGTGAAAGCAACGATGGATGCACCAATGTAAAGGTGATTGTGTGCTGAACAGGTCCAGCACCAGCTTTCCCTCCTGGCTCTTCTGCTGTGGGAGCAGAGGCCAAACGTTCGTGCTGTACTCACTGTGCTGCCTGCAGCTGAGAGAGACCAGCTGAGAATTTGGATTCAAATGGAGTTTTAGGTATGAAACCGAGGAGAGACTGCAATGATGGTGACACCGTTGCAAAGCAGCCTGTGTGCTGAAGAGGCCCAGCACTAGCTTTCCCTGCTGGTTCTTCTGCTGTGGGAGCAGATGCCACTGTTCATTCTGTGCTGACTGTGTTGCTGCGCAGCAGAGAGCAGGCTCTGAACTGATTCCATTAAATGCTTTTCCTGTATGAAAGGGAGCAGTGAAAGCAACGATGGATGCACCAATGTAAAGGTGATTGTGTGCTGAACAGGTCCAGCACAAGCTTTCAATCCTGGCTCTTCTGCTGTGGGAGCAGAGGCCAAACGTTCGTGCTGTACTCACTGTGCTGCTGGGCAGCTGAAAGCGACCAGCTGAGAATTTGGATTCAAATGGACTTTTAGGTATGAAACCGAGGAGAGACTGCAATGATGGTGACACCGTTGCAAAGCAGCCTGTGTGCTGAAGAGGCCCAGCACTAGCTTTCCCTGCTGGTTCTTCTGCTGTGGGAGCAGATGCCGCGGTTCTTTCTGCGCTGACTGTGTTGCTGCGCAGCAGAGAGCAGGCTCTGAACTGATTCCATTCAAATGCTTTTCCTGTATGAAAGGGAGCAGTGAAAGCAACGATGGATGCACCAATGTAAAGGTGATTGTGTGCTGAACAGGTCCAGCACCAGCTTTCCCTCCTGGCTCTTCTGCTGTGGGAGCAGAGGCCAAACGTTCGTGCTGTACTCACTGTGCTGCCTGCAGCTGAGAGAGACCAGCTGAGAATTTGGATTCAAATGGACTTTTAGGTATGAAACCGAGGAGAGACTGCAATGATGGTGACACCGTTGCAAAGCAGCCTGTGTGCTGAAGAGGCCCAGCACTAGCTTTCCCTGCTGGTTCTTCTGCTGTGGGAGCAGATGCCACTGTTCGTTCTGCGCTGACTGTGTTGCTGCGCAGCAGAGAGCAGGCTCTGAACTGATTCCATTCAAATGCTTTTCCTGTATGAAAGGGAGCAGTGAAAGCAACGATGGATGCACCAATGTAAAGGTGATTGTGTGCTGAACAGGTCCAGCACCAGCTTTCCCTCCTGGCTCTTCTGCTGTGGGAGCAGAGACCAAACGTTCGTGCTGTACTCACTGTGCTGCCTGCAGCTGAGAGAGACCAGCTGAGAATTTGGATTCAAATGGAGTTTTAGGTATGAAACCGAGGAGAGACTGCAATGATGGTGACACCGTTGCAAAGCAGCCTGTGTGCTGAAGAGGCCCAGCACTAGCTTTCCCTGCTGGTTCTTCTGCTGTGGGAGCAGATGCCACTGTTCGTTCTGTGCTGACTGTGTTGCTGCGCAGCAGAGAGCAGGCTCTGGACTGATTCCATTCAAATGCTTTTCCTGTATGAAAGTGAGCAGTGAAAGCAACGATGGATGCACCAATGTAAAGGTGATTGTGTGCTGAACAGGTCCAGCACCAGCTTTCCCTCCTGGCTCTTCTGCTGTGGGAGCAGAGGCCAAACGTTCGTGCTGTACTCACTGTGCTGCCTACAGCTGAGAGAGACCAGCTGAGAATTTGGATTCAAATGGACTTTTAGGTATGAAACCGAGGAGAGACTGCAATGATGGTGACACCGTTGCAAAGCAGCCTGTGTGCTGAAGAGGCCCAGCACTAGCTTTCCCTGCTGGTTCTTCTGCTGTGGGAGCAGATGCCACTGTTCGTTCTGCGCTGACTGTGTTGCTGCGCAGCAGAGAGCAGGCTCTGGACTGATTCCATTCAAATGCTTTTCCTGTATGAAAGTGAGCAGTGAAAGCAACGATGGATGCACCAATGTAAAGGTGATTGTGTGCTGAACAGGTCCAGCACAAGCTTTCAATCCTGGCTCTTCTGCTGTGGGAGCAGAAGCCAAACGTTCGTGCTGTACTCACTGTGCTGCTGGGCAGCTGAGAGCGACCAGCTGAGAATTTGGATTCAAATGGAGTTTTAGGTATGAAACCGAGGAGAGACTGCAATGATGGTGACACCGTTGCAAAGCAGCCTGTGTGCTGAAGAGGCCCAGCACCAGCTTTCCCTGCTGGTTCTTCTGCTGTGGGAGCAGATGCCACTGTTCATTCTGCGCTGACTGTGTTGCTGCGCAGCAGAGAGCAGGCTCTGAACTGATTCCATTCAAATGCTTTTCCTGTATGAAAGGGAGCAGTTAAAGCAAGGATGGATGCACCAATGTAAAGGTGATTGTGTGCTGAACAGGTCCAGCACCAGCTTTCCCTCCTGGCTCTTCTGCTGTGGGAGCAGAGGCCAAACGTTCGTGCTGTACTCACTGTGCTGCCTGCAGCTGAGAGAGACCAGCTGAGAATTTGGATTCAAATGGACTTTTAGGTATGAAACCGAGGAGAGACTGCAATGATGGTGACACCGTTGCAAAGCAGCCTGTGTGCTGAAGAGGCCCAGCACTAGCTTTCCCTGCTAGTTCTTCTGCTGTGGGAGCAGATGCCACTGTTCATTCTGCGCTGACTGTGTTGCTGCGCAGCAGAGAGCAGGCTCTGAACTGATTCCATTCAAATGATTTTCCTGTATGAAAGGGAGCAGTGAAAGCAACGATGGATGCACCGATGTAAAGGTGATTGTGTGCTGAACAGGTTCAGCACAAGCTTTCAAACCTGGCTCTTCTGCTGTGGGAGCAGAAGCCAAACGTTCGTGCTGTACTCACTGTGCTGCTGGGCAACTGAAAGCGACCAGCTGAGAATTTGGATTCAAATGGAGTTTTAGGTATGAAACCGAGGAGAGACTGCAATGATGGTGACACCGTTGCAAAGCAGCCTGTGTGCTGAAGAGGCCCAGCACTAGCTTTCCCTGCTGGTTCTTCTGCTGTGGGAGCAGATGCCACTGTTCTTTCTGTGCTGACTGTGTTGCTGCGCAGCAGAGAGCAGGCTCTGAACTGATTCCATTCAAATGCTTTTCCTGTATGAAAGGGAGCAGTGAAAGCAACGATGGATGCACCAATGTAAAGGTGATTGTGTGCTGAACAGGTCCAGCACAAGCTTTCAATCCTGGCTCTTCTGCTGTGGGAGCAGAAGCCAAACGTTCGTGCTGTACTCACTGTGCTGCTGGGCAACTGAAAGCGACCAGCTGAGAATTTGGATTCAAATGGAGTTTTAGGTATGAAACCGAGGAGAGACTGCAATGATGGTGACACCGTTGCAAAGCAGCCTGTGTGCTGAAGAGGCCCAGCACTAGCTTTCCCTGCTGGTTCTTCTGCTGTGGGAGCAGATGCCACTGTTCATTCTGTGCTGACAGTGTTGCTGCGCAGCAGAGAGCAGGCTCTGAACTGATTCCATTCAAATGCTTTTCCTGTATGAAAGGGAGCAGTGAAAGCAACGATGGATGCACCAATGTAAAGGTGATTGTGTGCTGAACAGGTCCAGCACAAGCTTTCAATCCTGGCTCTTCTGCTGTGGGAGCAGAAGCCAAACGTTCGTGCTGTACTCACTGTGCTGCTGGGCAGCTGAAAGCGACCAGCTGAGAATTTGGATTCAAATGGAGTTTTAGGTATGAAACCGAGGAGAGACTGCAATGATGGTGACACCGTTGCAAAGCAGCCTGTGTGCTGAAGAGGCCCAGCACTAGCTTTCCCTGCTGGTTCTTCTGCTGTGGGAGCAGATGCCACTGTTCATTCTGTGCTGACTGTGTTGCTGCCAGCAGAGAGCAGGCTCTGAACTGATTCCATTCAAATGCTTTTCCTGTATGAAAGGGAGCAGTGAAAGCAACGATGGATGCACCAATGTAAAGGTGATTGTGTGCTGAACAGGTCCAGCACAAGCTTTCAATCCTGGCTCTTCTGCTGTGGGAGCAGAAGCCAAACGTTCGTGCTGTACTCACTGTGCTGCTGGGCAGCTGAGAGAGACCAGCTGAGAATTTGGATTCAAATGGAGTTTTAGGTATGAAACCGAGGAGAGACTGCAATGATGGTGACACCGTTGCAAAGCAGCCTGTGTGCTGAAGAGGCCCAGCACTAGCTTTCCCTGCTGGTTCTTCTGCTGTGGGAGCAGATGCCACTGTTCATTCTGTGCTGACTGTGTTGCTGCGCAGCAGAGAGCAGGCTCTGAACTGATTCCATTCAAATGCTTTTCCTGTATGAAAGGGAGCAGTGAAAGCAACGATGGATGCACCAATGTAAAGGTGATTGTGTGCTGAACAGGTCCAGCACAAGCTTTCAATCCTGGCTCTTCTGCTGTGGGAGCAGAAGCCAAACGTTCGTGCTGTACTCACTGTGCTGCTGGGCAACTGAAAGCGACCAGCTGAGAATTTGGATTCAAATGGAGTTTTAGGTATGAAACCGAGGAGAGACTGCAATGATGGTGACACCGTTGCAAAGCAGCCTGTGTGCTGAAGAGGCCCAGCACTAGCTTTCCCTGCTGGTTCTTCTGCTGTGGGAGCAGATGCCACTGTTCATTCTGTGCTGACTGTGTTGCTGCGCAGCAGAGAGCAGGCTCTGAACTGATTCCATTCAAATGCTTTTCCTGTATGAAAGGGAGCAGTGAAAGCAACGATGGATGCACCAATGTAAAGGTGATTGTGTGCTGAACAGGTCCAGCACAAGCTTTCAATCCTGGCTCTTCTGCTGTGGGAGCAGAAGCCAAACGTTCGTGCTGTACTCACTGTGCTGCTGGGCAACTGAAAGCGACCAGCTGAGAATTTGGATTCAAATGGAGTTTTAGGTATGAAACCGAGGAGAGACTGCAATGATGGTGACACCGTTGCAAAGCAGCCTGTGTGCTGAAGAGGCCCAGCACTAGCTTTCCCTGCTGGTTCTTCTGCTGTGGGAGCAGATGCCACTGTTCATTCTGTGCTGACTGTGTTGCTGCGCAGCAGAGAGCAGGCTCTGAACTGATTCCATTCAAATGCTTTTCCTGTATGAAAGGGAGCAGTGAAAGCAACGATGGATGCACCAATGTAAAGGTGATTGTGTGCTGAACAGGTCCAGCACAAGCTTTCAATCCTGGCTCTTCTGCTGTGGGAGCAGAAGCCAAACGTTCGTGCTGTACTCACTGTGCTGCTGGGCAACTGAAAGCGACCAGCTGAGAATTTGGATTCAAATGGAGTTTTAGGTATGAAACCGAGGAGAGACTGCAATGATGGTGACACCGTTGCAAAGCAGCCTGTGTGCTGAAGAGGCCCAGCACTAGCTTTCCCTGCTGGTTCTTCTGCTGTGGGAGCAGATGCCACTGTTCATTCTGTGCTGACTGTGTTGCTGCGCAGCAGAGAGCAGGCTCTGAACTGATTCCATTCAAATGCTTTTCCTGTATGAAAGGGAGCAGTGAAAGCAACGATGGATGCACCAATGTAAAGGTGATTGTGTGCTGAACAGGTCCAGCACAAGCTTTCAATCCTGGCTCTTCTGCTGTGGGAGCAGAAGCCAAACGTTCGTGCTGTACTCACTGTGCTGCTGGGCAACTGAAAGCGACCAGCTGAGAATTTGGATTCAAATGGAGTTTTAGGTATGAAACCGAGGAGAGACTGCAATGATGGTGACACCGTTGCAAAGCAGCCTGTGTGCTGAAGAGGCCCAGCACTAGCTTTCCCTGCTGGTTCTTCTGCTGTGGGAGCAGATGCCACTGTTCATTCTGTGCTGACAGTGTTGCTGCGCAGCAGAGAGCAGGCTCTGAACTGATTCCATTCAATTGCTTTTCCTGTATGAAAGGGAGCAGTGAAAGCAACGATGGATGCACCAATGTAAAGGTGATTGTGTGCTGAACAGGTCCAGCACAAGCTTTCAATCCTGGCTCTTCTGCTGTGGGAGCAGAAGCCAAACGTTCGTGCTGTACTCACTGTGCTGCCTGCAGCTGAGAGCGACCAGCTGAGAATTTGGATTCAAATGGAGTTTTAGGTATGAAACCGAGGAGAGACTGCAATGATGGTGACACCGTTGCAAAGCAGCCTGTGTGCTGAAGAGGCCCAGCACTAGCTTTCCCTGCTGGTTCTTCTGCTGTGGGAGCAGATGCCACTGTTCTTTCTGTGCTGACTGTGTTGCTGCCAGCAGAGAGCAGGCTCTGAACTGATTCCATTCAAATGCTTTTCCTGTATGAAAGGGAGCAGTGAAAGCAACGATGGATGCACCAATGTAAAGGTGATTGTGTGCTGAACAGGTCCAGCACAAGCTTTCAATCCTGGCTCTTCTGCTGTGGGAGCAGAAGCCAAACGTTCGTGCTGTACTCACTGTGCTGCTGGGCAACTGAAAGCGACCAGCTGAGAATTTGGATTCAAATGGAGTTTTAGGTATGAAACCGAGGAGAGACTGCAATGATGGTGACACCGTTGCAAAGCAGCCTGTGTGCTGAAGAGGCCCAGCACTAGCTTTCCCTGCTGGTTCTTCTGCTGTGGGAGCAGATGCCACTGTTCATTCTGTGCTGACTGTGTTGCTGCGCAGCAGAGAGCAGGCTCTGAACTGATTCCATTCAAATGCTTTTCCTGTATGAAAGGGAGCAGTGAAAGCAACGATGGATGCACCAATGTAAAGGTGATTGTGTGCTGAACAGGTCCAGCACAAGCTTTCAATCCTGGCTCTTCTGCTGTGGGAGCAGAAGCCAAACGTTCGTGCTGTACTCACTGTGCTGCTGGGCAACTGAAAGCGACCAGCTGAGAATTTGGATTCAAATGGAGTTTTAGGTATGAAACCGAGGAGAGACTGCAATGATGGTGACACCGTTGCAAAGCAGCCTGTGTGCTGAAGAGGCCCAGCACTAGCTTTCCCTGCTGGTTCTTCTGCTGTGGGAGCAGATGCCACTGTTCTTTCTGTGCTGACTGTGTTGCTGCGCAGCAGAGAGCAGGCTCTGAACTGATTCCATTCAAATGCTTTTCCTGTATGAAAGGGAGCAGTGAAAGCAACGATGGATGCACCAATGTAAAGGTGATTGTGTGCTGAACAGGTCCAGCACAAGCTTTCAATCCTGGCTCTTCTGCTGTGGGAGCAGAAGCCAAACGTTCGTGCTGTACTCACTGTGCTGCTGGGCAACTGAAAGCGACCAGCTGAGAATTTGGATTCAAATGGAGTTTTAGGTATGAAACCGAGGAGAGACTGCAATGATGGTGACACCGTTGCAAAGCAGCCTGTGTGCTGAAGAGGCCCAGCACTAGCTTTCCCTGCTGGTTCTTCTGCTGTGGGAGCAGATGCCACTGTTCATTCTGTGCTGACTGTGTTGCTGCGCAGCAGAGAGCAGGCTCTGAACTGATTCCATTCAAATGCTTTTCCTGTATGAAAGGGAGCAGTGAAAGCAACGATGGATGCACCAATGTAAAGGTGATTGTGTGCTGAACAGGTCCAGCACAAGCTTTCAATCCTGGCTCTTCTGCTGTGGGAGCAGAAGCCAAACGTTCGTGCTGTACTCACTGTGCTGCTGGGCAACTGAGAGCGACCAGCTGAGAATTTGGATTCAAATGGAGTTTTAGGTATGAAACCGAGGAGAGACTGCAATGATGGTGACACCGTTGCAAAGCAGCCTGTGTGCTGAAGAGGCCCAGCACTAGCTTTCCCTGCTGGTTCTTCTGCTGTGGGAGCAGATGCCACTGTTCATTCTGTGCTGACTGTGTTGCTGCGCAGCAGAGAGCAGGCTCTGAACTGATTCCATTCAAATGCTTTTCCTGTATGAAAGGGAGCAGTGAAAGCAACGATGGATGCACCAATGTAAAGGTGATTGTGTGCTGAACAGGTCCAGCACAAGCTTTCAATCCTGGCTCTTCTGCTGTGGGAGCAGAAGCCAAACGTTCGTGCTGTACTCACTGTGCTGCTGGGCAACTGAAAGCGACCAGCTGAGAATTTGGATTCAAATGGAGTTTTAGGTATGAAACCGAGGAGAGACTGCAATGATGGTGACACCGTTGCAAAGCAGCCTGTGTGCTGAAGAGGCCCAGCACTAGCTTTCCCTGCTGGTTCTTCTGCTGTGGGAGCAGATGCCACTGTTCATTCTGTGCTGACTGTGTTGCTGCGCAGCAGAGAGCAGGCTCTGAACTGATTCCATTCAAATGCTTTTCCTGTATGAAAGGGAGCAGTGAAAGCAACGATGGATGCACCAATGTAAAGGTGATTGTGTGCTGAACAGGTCCAGCACAAGCTTTCAATCCTGGCTCTTCTGCTGTGGGAGCAGAAGTCAAACGTTCGTGCTGTACTCACTGTGCTGCCTGCAGCTGAGAGAGACCAGCTGAGAATTTGGATTCAAATGGACTTTTAGGTATGAAACCGAGGAGAGACTGCAATGATGGTGACACCGTTGCAAAGCAGCCTGTGTGCTGAAGAGGCCCAGCACTAGCTTTCCCTGCTGGTTCTTCTGCTGTGGGAGCAGATGCCACTGTTCGTTCTGTGCTGACTGTGTTGCTGCGCAGCAGAGAGCAGGCTCTGAACTGATTCCATTCAAATGCTTTTCCTGTATGAAAGGGAGCAGTGAAAGCAACGATGGATGCACCAATGTAAAGGTGATTGTGTGCTGAACAGGTCCAGCACAAGCTTTCAATCCTGACACTTCTGCTGTGGGAGCAGAGGCCAAACGTTCATGCTGTACTCCTTGGGCTGCCTGCAGCTGAGAGCGACCAGCTGAGAATTTGGATTCAAATGGACTTTTAGGTATGAAACCGAGGAGAGACTGCAATGATGGTGACACCGTTGCAAAGCAGCCTGTGTGCTGAAGAGGCCCAGCACTAGCTTTCCCTGCTGGTTCTTCTGCTGTGGGAGCAGATGCCACTGTTCATTCTGCGCTGACTGTGTTGCTGCGCAGCAGAGAGCAGGCTCTGAACTGATTCCATTCAAATGCTTATCCTGTATGAAAGGGGGCAGTGAAAGCAACAATGGATGCACCAATGTAAAGGTGATTGTGTGCTGAACAGGTCCAGCACCAGCTTTCCCTCCTGGCTCTTCTGCTGTCGGAGCAGAGTCCAAACGTTCGTGCTGTACTCACTGTGCTGCCTGCAGCTGAGAGAGACCAGCTGAGAATTTGGATTCAAATGGAGTTTTAGGTATGAAACCGAGGAGAGACTGCAATGATGGTGACACCGTTGCAAAGCAGCCTGTGTGCTGAAGAGGCCCAGCACTAGCTTTCCCTGCTGGTTCTTCTGCTGTGGGAGCAGATGCCACTGTTCGTTCTGCGCTGACTGTGTTGCTCGGCAGCAGAGAGCAGGCTCTGAACTGATTCCATTCAAATGATTTTCCTGTATGAAAGGGAGCAGTGAAAGCAACGATGGATGCACCAATGTAAAGGTGATTGTGTGCTGAACAGGTCCAGCACAAGCTTTCAATCCTGGCTCTTCTGCTGTGGGAGCAGAGGCCAAACGTTCGTGCTGTACTCACTGTGCTGCCGGGGAGCTGAAAGCGACCAGCTGAGAATTTGGATTCAAATGGAGTTTTAGGTATGAAACCGAGGAGAGACTGCAATGATGGTGACACCGTTGCAAAGCAGCCTGTGTGCTGAAGAGGCCCAGCAATAGCTTTCCCTGCTGGTTCTTCTGCTGTGGGAGCAGATGCCACTGTTCGTTCTGCGCTGACTGTGTTGCTCGGCAGCAGAGAGCAGGCTCTGAACTGATTCCATTCAAATGCTTTTCCTGTATGAAAGGGAGCAGTGAAAGCAACGATGGATGCACCAATGTAAAGGTGATTGTGTGCTGAACAGGTCCAGCACCAGCTTTCCCTCCTGGCTCTTCTGCTGTGGGAGCAGAGGCCAAACGTTCGTGCTGTACTCACTGTGCTGCCTGCAGCTGAGAGCGACCAGCTGAGAATTTGGATTCAAATGGACTTTTAGGTATGAAACCGAGGAGAGACTGCAATGATGGTGACACCGTTGCAAAGCAGCCTGTGTGCTGAAGAGGCCCAGCACTAGCTTTCCCTGCTGGTTCTTCTTCTGTGGGAGCAGATGCCACTGTTCGTTCTGTCCTGACTGTGTTGCTGCGCAGCAGAGAGCAGGCTCTGAACTGATTCCATTCAAATGCTTTTCCTGTATGAAAGGGAGCAGTGAAAGCAACGATGGATGCACCAATGTAAAGGTGATTGTGTGCTGAACAGGTCCAGCACAAGCTTTCAATCCTGGCTCTTCTGCTGTGGGAACAGAAGCCAAACGTTCGTGCTGTACTCACTGTGCTGCTGGGCAGCTGAAAGCGACCAGCTGAGAATTTGGATTCAAATGGAGTTTTAGGTATGAAACCGAGGAGAGACTGCAATGATGGTGACACCGTTGCAAAGCAGCCTGTGTGCTGAAGAGGCCCAGCACTAGCTTTCCCTGCTGGTTCTTCTGCTGTGGGAGCAGATGCCACTGTTCATTCTGTGCTGACTGTGTTGCTGCGCATCAGAGAGCAGGCTCTGAACTGATTCCATCCAAATGCTTTTCCTGTATGAAAGTGAGCAGTGAAAGCAACGATGGATGCACCAATGTAAAGGTGATTGTGTGCTGAACAGGTCCAGCACCAGCTTTCCCTCCTGGCTCTTCTGCTGTGGGAGCAGAGGCCAAACGTTCGTGCTGTACTCACTGTGCTGCCTGCAGCTGAGAGAGACCAGCTGAGAATTTGGATTCAAATGGAGTTTTAGGTATGAAACCGAGGAGAGACTGCAATGATGGTGACACCGTTGCAAAGCAGCCTGTGTGCTGAAGAGGCCCAGCACCAGCTTTCCCTGCTGGTTCTTCTGCTGTGGGAGCAGATGCCACTGTTCTTTCTGTGCTGACTGTGTTGCTGCACAGCAGAGAGCAGGCTCTGAACTGATTCCATTCAAATGCTTTTCCTGTATGAAAGGGAGCAGTGAAAGCAACGATGGATGCACCAATGTAAAGGTGATTGTGTGCTGAACAGGTCCAGCACCAGCTTTCCTTCCTGGCTCTTCTGCTGTGGGAGGAGAGGCCAAACGTTCGTGCTGTACTCACTGTGCTGCCTGCAGCTGAGAGAGACCAGCTGAGAATTTGGATTCAAATGGACTTTTAGGTATGAAACCGAGGAGAGACTGCAATGATGGTGACACCGTTGCAAAGCAGCCTGTGTGCTGAAGAGGCCCAGCACTACCTTTCCCTGCTGGTTCTTCTGCTGTGGGAGCAGATGCCACTGTTCGTTCTGTGCTGACTGTGTTGCTGCGCAGCAGAGAGCAGGCTCTGGACTGATTCCATTCAAATGCTTTTCCTGTATGAAAGGGAGCAGTGAAAGCAACGATGGATGCACCAATGTAAAGGTGATTGTGTGCTGAACAGGTCCAGCACCAGCTTTCCCTCCTGGCTCTTCTGCTGTGGGAGCAGAGGCCAAACGTTCGTGCTGTACTCACTGTGCTGCCTGCAGCTGAGAGAGACCAGCTGAGAATTTGGATTCAAATGGACTTTTAGGTATGAAACCGAGGAGAGACTGCAATGATGGTGACACCGTTGCAAAGCAGCCTGTGTGCTGAAGAGGCCCAGCACTAGCTTTCCCTGCTGGTTCTTCTGCTGTGGGAGCAGATGCCACTGTTCATTCTGCGCTGACTGTGTTGCTGCGCAGCAGAGAGCAGGCTCTGGACTGATTCCATTCAAATGCTTTTCCTGTATGAAAGTGAGCAGTGAAAGCAACGATGGATGCACCAATGTAAAGGTGATTGTGTGCTGAACAGGTCCAGCACCAGCTTTCCTTCCTGGCTCTTCTGCTGTGGGAGGAGAGGCCAAACGTTCGTGCTGTACTCACTGTGCTGCCTGCAGCTGAGAGAGACCAGCTGAGAATTTGGATTCAAATGGACTTTTAGGTATGAAACCGAGGAGAGACTGCAATGATGGTGACACCGTTGCAAAGCAGCCTGTGTGCTGAAGAGGCCCAGCACTAGCTTTCCCTGCTGGTTCTTCTGCTGTGGGAGCAGATGCCACTGTTCGTTCTGCGCTGACTGTGTTGCTGCGCAGCAGAGAGCAGGCTCTGGACTGATTCCATTCAAATGCTTTTCCTGTATGAAAGTGAGCAGTGAAAGCAACGATGGATGCACCAATGTAAAGGTGATTGTGTGCTGAACAGGTCCAGCACCAGCTTTCCTTCCTGGCTCTTCTGCTGTGGGAGGAGAGGCCAAACGTTCGTGCTGTACTCACTGTGCTGCCTGCAGCTGAGAGAGACCAGCTGAGAATTTGGATTCAAATGGAGTTTTAGGTATGAAACCGAGGAGAGACTGCAATGATGGTGACACCGTTGCAAAGCAGCCTGTGTGCTGAAGAGGCCCAGCACTAGCTTTCCCTGCTGGTTCTTCTGCTGTGGGAGCAGATGCCACTGTTCGTTCTGCGCTGACTGTGTTGCTGCGCAGCAGAGAGCAGGCTCTGAACTGATTCCATTCAAATGCTTTTCCTGTATGAAAGGGAGCAGTGAAAGCAACGATGGATGCACCAATGTAAAGGTGATTGTGTGCTGAACAGGTCCAGCACCAGCTTTCCCCCCTGGCTCTTCTGCTGTGGGAGCAGAGGCCAAACGTTCGTGCTGTACTCACTGTGCTGCCTGCAGCTGAGAGAGACCAGCTGAGAATTTGGATTCAAATGGAGTTTTAGGTATGAAACCGAGGAGAGACTGCAATGATGGTGACAGAGCCTGTGTGCTGAAGAGGCCCAGCACTAGCTTTCCCTGCTGGTTCTTCTGCTGTGGGAGCAGATGCCACTGTTCGTTCTGTGCTGACTGTGTTGCTGCGCAGCAGAGAGCAGGCTCTGAACTGATTCCATTCAAATGATTTTCCTGTATGAAAGGGAGCAGTGAAAGCAACGATGGATGCACCAATGTAAAGGTGATTGTGTGCTGAACAGGTCCAGCACAAGCTTTCAATCCTGGCTCTTCTGCTGTGGGAGCAGAAGCCAAACGTTCGTGCTGTACTCACTGTGCTGCTGGGCAGCTGAAAGCGACCAGCTGAGAATTTGGATTCAAATGGACTTTTAGGTATGAAACCGAGGAGAGACTGCAATGATGGTGACACCGTTGCAAAGCAGCCTGTGTGCTGAAGAGGCCCAGCACTAGCTTTCCCTGCTGGTTCTTCTGCTGTGGGAGCAGATGCCACTGTTCATTCTGCGCTGACTGTGTTGCTGCGCAGCAGAGAGCAGGCTCTGAACTGATTCCATTCAAATGCTTTTCCTGTATGAAAGGGAGCAGTGAAAGCAACGATGGATGCACCAATGTAAAGGTGATTGTGTGCTGAACAGGTCCAGCACCAGCTTTCCCTCCTGGCTCTTCTGCTGTGGGAGCAGAGTCCAAACGTTCGTGCTGTACTCACTGTGCTGCCTGCAGCTGAGAGCGACCAGCTGAGAATTTGGATTCAAATGGAGTTTTAGGTATGAAACCGAGGAGAGACTGCAATGATGGTGACACCGTTGCAAAGCAGCCTGTGTGCTGAAGAGGCCCAGCACTAGCTTTCCCTGCTGGTTCTTCTGCTGTGGGAGCAGATGCCACTGTTCATTCTGTGCTGACTGTGTTGCTGCGCATCAGAGAGCAGGCTCTGAACTGATTCCATCCAAATGCTTTTCCTGTATGAAAGTGAGCAGTGAAAGCAACGATGGATGCACCAATGTAAAGGTGATTGTGTGCTGAACAGGTCCAGCACCAGCTTTCCCTCCTGGCTCTTCTGCTGTGGGAGCAGAGGCCAAACGTTCGTGCTGTACTCACTGTGCTGCCTGCAGCTGAGAGAGACCAGCTGAGAATTTGGATTCAAATGGAGTTTTAGGTATGAAACCGAGGAGAGACTGCAATGATGGTGACACCGTTGCAAAGCAGCCTGTGTGCTGAAGAGGCCCAGCACCAGCTTTCCCTGCTGGTTCTTCTGCTGTGGGAGCAGATGCCACTGTTCTTTCTGTGCTGACTGTGTTGCTGCACAGCAGAGAGCAGGCTCTGAACTGATTCCATTCAAATGCTTTTCCTGTATGAAAGGGAGCAGTGAAAGCAACGATGGATGCACCAATGTAAAGGTGATTGTGTGCTGAACAGGTCCAGCACCAGCTTTCCTTCCTGGCTCTTCTGCTGTGGGAGGAGAGGCCAAACGTTCGTGCTGTACTCACTGTGCTGCCTGCAGCTGAGAGAGACCAGCTGAGAATTTGGATTCAAATGGACTTTTAGGTATGAAACCGAGGAGAGACTGCAATGATGGTGACACCGTTGCAAAGCAGCCTGTGTGCTGAAGAGGCCCAGCACTACCTTTCCCTGCTGGTTCTTCTGCTGTGGGAGCAGATGCCACTGTTCGTTCTGTGCTGACTGTGTTGCTGCGCAGCAGAGAGCAGGCTCTGGACTGATTCCATTCAAATGCTTTTCCTGTATGAAAGGGAGCAGTGAAAGCAACGATGGATGCACCAATGTAAAGGTGATTGTGTGCTGAACAGGTCCAGCACCAGCTTTCCCTCCTGGCTCTTCTGCTGTGGGAGCAGAGGCCAAACGTTCGTGCTGTACTCACTGTGCTGCCTGCAGCTGAGAGAGACCAGCTGAGAATTTGGATTCAAATGGACTTTTAGGTATGAAACCGAGGAGAGACTGCAATGATGGTGACACCGTTGCAAAGCAGCCTGTGTGCTGAAGAGGCCCAGCACTAGCTTTCCCTGCTGGTTCTTCTGCTGTGGGAGCAGATGCCACTGTTCATTCTGCGCTGACTGTGTTGCTGCGCAGCAGAGAGCAGGCTCTGGACTGATTCCATTCAAATGCTTTTCCTGTATGAAAGTGAGCAGTGAAAGCAACGATGGATGCACCAATGTAAAGGTGATTGTGTGCTGAACAGGTCCAGCACCAGCTTTCCTTCCTGGCTCTTCTGCTGTGGGAGGAGAGGCCAAACGTTCGTGCTGTACTCACTGTGCTGCCTGCAGCTGAGAGAGACCAGCTGAGAATTTGGATTCAAATGGACTTTTAGGTATGAAACCGAGGAGAGACTGCAATGATGGTGACACCGTTGCAAAGCAGCCTGTGTGCTGAAGAGGCCCAGCACTAGCTTTCCCTGCTGGTTCTTCTGCTGTGGGAGCAGATGCCACTGTTCGTTCTGCGCTGACTGTGTTGCTGCGCAGCAGAGAGCAGGCTCTGGACTGATTCCATTCAAATGCTTTTCCTGTATGAAAGTGAGCAGTGAAAGCAACGATGGATGCACCAATGTAAAGGTGATTGTGTGCTGAACAGGTCCAGCACCAGCTTTCCTTCCTGGCTCTTCTGCTGTGGGAGGAGAGGCCAAACGTTCGTGCTGTACTCACTGTGCTGCCTGCAGCTGAGAGAGACCAGCTGAGAATTTGGATTCAAATGGAGTTTTAGGTATGAAACCGAGGAGAGACTGCAATGATGGTGACACCGTTGCAAAGCAGCCTGTGTGCTGAAGAGGCCCAGCACTAGCTTTCCCTGCTGGTTCTTCTGCTGTGGGAGCAGATGCCACTGTTCGTTCTGCGCTGACTGTGTTGCTGCGCAGCAGAGAGCAGGCTCTGAACTGATTCCATTCAAATGCTTTTCCTGTATGAAAGGGAGCAGTGAAAGCAACGATGGATGCACCAATGTAAAGGTGATTGTGTGCTGAACAGGTCCAGCACAAGCTTTCCCCCTGGCTCTTCTGCTGTGGGAGCAGAAGCCAAACGTTCGTGCTGTACTCACTGTGCTGCCTGCAGCTGAGAGAGACCAGCTGAGAATTTGGATTCAAATGGAGTTTTAGGTATGAAACCGAGGAGAGACTGCAATGATGGTGACACCGTTGCAAAGCAGCCTGTGTGCTGAAGAGGCCCAGCACTAGCTTTCCCTGCTGGTTCTTCTGCTGTGGGAGCAGATGCCACTGTTCGTTCTGTGCTGACTGTGTTGCTGCGCAGCAGAGAGCAGGCTCTGAACTGATTCCATTCAAATGATTTTCCTGTATGAAAGGGAGCAGTGAAAGCAACGATGGATGCACCAATGTAAAGGTGATTGTGTGCTGAACAGGTCCAGCACAAGCTTTCAATCCTGGCTCTTCTGCTGTGGGAGCAGAAGCCAAACGTTCGTGCTGTACTCACTGTGCTGCTGGGCAGCAGAAAGCGACCAGCTGAGAATTTGGATTCAAATGGACTTTTAGGTATGAAACCGAGGAGAGACTGCAATGATGGTGACACCGTTGCAAAGCAGCCTGTGTGCTGAAGAGGCCCAGCACTAGCTTTCCCTGCTGGTTCTACTGCTGTGGGAGGAGATGCCACTGTTCATTCTGCGCTGACTGTGTTGCTGCGCAGCAGAGAGCAGGCTCTGAACTGATTCCATTCAAATGCTTTTCCTGTATGAAAGGGAGCAGTGAAAGCAACGATGGATGCACCAATGTAAAGGTGATTGTGTGCTGAACAGGTCCAGCACCAGCTTTCCCTCCTGGCTCTTCTGCTGTGGGAGCAGAGGCCAAACGTTCGTGCTGTACTCACTGTGCTGCCTGCAGCTGAGAGCGACCAGCTGAGAATTTGGATTCAAATGGACTTTTAGGTATGAAACCGAGGAGAGACTGCAATGATGGTGACACCGTTGCAAAGCAGCCTGTGTGCTGAAGAGGCCCAGCACTAGCTTTCCCTGCTGGTTCTTCTGCTGTGGGAGCAGATGCCACTGTTCATTCTGTGCTGACTGTGTTGCTGCGCAGCAGAGAGCAGGCTCTGAACTGATTCCATTCAAATGCTTTTCCTGTATGAAAGGGAGCAGTGAAAGCAACGATGGATGCACCAATGTAAAGGTGATTGTGTGCTGAACAGGTCCAGCACCAGCTTTCCCTCCTGGCTCTTCTGCTGTGGGAGCAGAGGCCAAACGTTCGTGCTGTACTCACTGTGCTGCCTGCAGCTGAGAGAGACCAGCTGAGAATTTGGATTCAAATGGAGTTTTAGGTATGAAACCGAGGAGAGACTGCAATGATGGTGACACCGTTGCAAAGCAGCCTGTGTGCTGAAGAGGCCCAGCACTAGCTTTCCCTGCTGGTTCTTCTGCTGTGGGAGCAGATGCCACTGTTCTTTCTGTGCTGACTGTGTTGCTGCACAGCAGAGAGCAGGCTCTGAACTGATTCCATTCAAATGCTTTTCCTGTATGAAAGGGAGCAGTGAAAGCAACGATGGATGCACCAATGTAAAGGTGATTGTGTGCTGAACAGGTCCAGCACCAGCTTTCCCTCCTGGCTCTTCTGCTGTGGGAGGAGAAGCCAAACGTTCGTGCTGTACACACTGTGCTGCCTGCAGCTGAGAGAGACCAGCTGAGAATTTGGATTCAAATGGACTTTTAGGTATGAAACCGAGGAGAGACTGCAATGATGGTGACACCGTTGCAAAGCAGCCTGTGTGCTGAAGAGGCCCAGCACTAGCTTTCCCTGCTGGTTCTTCTGCTGTGGGAGCAGATGCCACTGTTCGTTCTGTGCTGACTGTGTTGCTGCGCAGCAGAGAGCAGGCTCTGAACTGATTCCATTCAAATGCTTTTCCTGTATGAAAGGGAGCAGTGAAAGCAACGATGGATGCACCAATGTAAAGGTGATTGTGTGCTGAACAGGTCCAGCACCAGCTTTCCCTCCTGGCTCTTCTGCTGTGGGAGCAGAGGCCAAACGTTCGTGCTGTACTCACTGTGCTGCCTGCAGCTGAGAGAGACCAGCTGAGAATTTGGATTCAAATGGACTTTTAGGTATGAAACCGAGGAGAGACTGCAATGATGGTGACACCGTTGCAAAGCAGCCTGTGTGCTGAAGAGGCCCAGCACTACCTTTCCCTGCTGGTTCTTCTGCTGTGGGAGCAGATGCCACTGTTCGTTCTGTGCTGACTGTGTTGCTGCGCAGCAGAGAGCAGGCTCTGGACTGATTCCATTCAAATGCTTTTCCTGTATGAAAGGGAGCAGTGAAAGCAACGATGGATGCACCAATGTAAAGGTGATTGTGTGCTGAACAGGTCCAGCACCAGCTTTCCCTCCTGGCTCTTCTGCTGTGGGAGCAGAGGCCAAACGTTCGTGCTGTACTCACTGTGCTGCCTGCAGCTGAGAGAGACCAGCTGAGAATTTGGATTCAAATGGACTTTTAGGTATGAAACCGAGGAGAGACTGCAATGATGGTGACACCGTTGCAAAGCAGCCTGTGTGCTGAAGAGGCCCAGCACTAGCTTTCCCTGCTGGTTCTTCTGCTGTGGGAGCAGATGCCACTGTTCGTTCTGTGCTGACTGTGTTGCTGCGCAGCAGAGAGCAGGCTCTGGACTGATTCCATTCAAATGCTTTTCCTGTATGAAAGTGAGCAGTGAAAGCAACGATGGATGCACCAATGTAAAGGTGATTGTGTGCTGAACAGGTCCAGCACCAGCTTTCCTTCCTGGCTCTTCTGCTGTGGGAGGAGAGGCCAAACGTTCGTGCTGTACTCACTGTGCTGCCTGCAGCTGAGAGAGACCAGCTGAGAATTTGGATTCAAATGGACTTTTAGGTATGAAACCGAGGAGAGACTGCAATGATGGTGACACCGTTGCAAAGCAGCCTGTGTGCTGAAGAGGCCCAGCACTAGCTTTCCCTGCTGGTTCTTCTGCTGTGGGAGCAGATGCCACTGTTCGTTCTGCGCTGACTGTGTTGCTGCGCAGCAGAGAGCAGGCTCTGGACTGATTCCATTCAAATGCTTTTCCTGTATGAAAGTGAGCAGTGAAAGCAACGATGGATGCACCAATGTAAAGGTGATTGTGTGCTGAACAGGTCCAGCACCAGCTTTCCTTCCTGGCTCTTCTGCTGTGGGAGGAGAGGCCAAACGTTCGTGCTGTACTCACTGTGCTGCCTGCAGCTGAGAGAGACCAGCTGAGAATTTGGATTCAAATGGAGTTTTAGGTATGAAACCGAGGAGAGACTGCAATGATGGTGACACCGTTGCAAAGCAGCCTGTGTGCTGAAGAGGCCCAGCACTAGCTTTCCCTGCTGGTTCTTCTGCTGTGGGAGCAGATGCCACTGTTCGTTCTGCGCTGACTGTGTTGCTGCGCAGCAGAGAGCAGGCTCTGAACTGATTCCATTCAAATGCTTTTCCTGTATGAAAGGGAGCAGTGAAAGCAACGATGGATGCACCAATGTAAAGGTGATTGTGTGCTGAACAGGTCCAGCACCAGCTTTCCCCCCTGGCTCTTCTGCTGTGGGAGCAGAGGCCAAACGTTCGTGCTGTACTCACTGTGCTGCCTGCAGCTGAGAGAGACCAGCTGAGAATTTGGATTCAAATGGAGTTTTAGGTATGAAACCGAGGAGAGACTGCAATGATGGTGACACCGTTGCAAAGCAGCCTGTGTGCTGAAGAGGCCCAGCACTAGCTTTCCCTGCTGGTTCTTCTGCTGTGGGAGCAGATGCCACTGTTCGTTCTGTGCTGACTGTGTTGCTGCGCAGCAGAGAGCAGGCTCTGAACTGATTCCATTCAAATGATTTTCCTGTATGAAAGGGAGCAGTGAAAGCAACGATGGATGCACCAATGTAAAGGTGATTGTGTGCTGAACAGGTCCAGCACAAGCTTTCAATCCTGGCTCTTCTGCTGTGGGAGCAGAAGCCAAACGTTCGTGCTGTACTCACTGTGCTGCTGGGCAGCAGAAAGCGACCAGCTGAGAATTTGGATTCAAATGGACTTTTAGGTATGAAACCGAGGAGAGACTGCAATGATGGTGACACCGTTGCAAAGCAGCCTGTGTGCTGAAGAGGCCCAGCACTAGCTTTCCCTGCTGGTTCTACTGCTGTGGGAGGAGATGCCACTGTTCATTCTGCGCTGACTGTGTTGCTGCGCAGCAGAGAGCAGGCTCTGAACTGATTCCATTCAAATGCTTTTCCTGTATGAAAGGGAGGAGTGAAAGCAACGATGGATGCACCAATGTAAAGGTGATTGTGTGCTGAACAGGTCCAGCACCAGCTTTCCCTCCTGGCTCTTCTGCTGTGGGAGCAGAGTCCAAACGTTCGTGCTGTACTCACTGTGCTGCCTGCAGCTGAGAGCGACCAGCTGAGAATTTGGATTCAAATGGACTTTTAGGTATGAAACCGAGGAGAGACTGCAATGATGGTGACACCGTTGCAAAGCAGCCTGTGTGCTGAAGAGGCCCAGCACTAGCTTTCCCTGCTGGTTCTTCTGCTGTGGGAGCAGATGCCACTGTTCATTCTGCGCTGTGTTGCTGCGCAGCAGAGAGCAGGCTCTGGACTGATTCCATTCAAATGCTTTTCCTGTATGAAAGGGAGCAGTGAAAGCAACGATGGATGCACCAATGTAAAGGTGATTGTGTGCTGAACAGGTCCAGCACCAGCTTTCCCTCCTGGCTCTTCTGCTGTGGGAGTAGAGGCCAAACGTTCGTGCTGTACTCACTGTGCTGCCTGCAGCTGAGAGCGACCAGCTGAGAATTTGGATTCAAATGGACTTTTAGGTATGAAACCGAGGAGAGACTGCAATGATGGTGACACCGTTGCAAAGCAGCCTGTGTGCTGAAGAGGCCCAGCACTAGCTTTCCCTGCTGGTTCTTCTGCTGTGGGAGCAGATGCCACTGTTCGTTCTGCGCTGACTGTGTTGCTCGGCAGCAGAGAGCAGGCTCTGAACTGATTCCATTCAAATGCTTTTCCTGTATGAAAGGGAGCAGTGAAAGCAACGATGGATGCACCAATGTAAAGGTGATTGTGTGCTGAACAGGTCCAGCACCAGCTTTCCCTCCTGGCTCTTCTGCTGTGGGAGCAGAGGCCAAACGTTCGTGCTGTACTCACTCACTGTGCTGCCTGCAGCTGAGAGCGACCAGCTGAGAATTTGGATTCAAATGGACTTTTAGGTATGAAACCGAGGAGAGACTGCAATGATGGTGACACCGTTGCAAAGCAGCCTGTGTGCTGAAGAGGCCCAGCACTAGCTTTCCCTGCTGGTTCTTCTGCTGTGGGAGCAGATGCCACTGTTCGTTCTGCGCTGACTGTGTTGCTGCGCAGCAGAGAGCAGGCTCTGAACTGATTCCATTCAAATGCTTTTCCTGTATGAAAGTGAGCAGTGAAAGCAACGATGGATGCACCAATGTAAAGGTGATTGTGTGCTGAACAGGTCCAGCACAAGCTTTCAATCCTGGCTCTTCTGCTGTGGGAACAGAAGCCAAACGTTCGTGCTGTACTCACTGTGCTGCTGGGCAGCTGAAAGCGACCAGCTGAGAATTTGGATTCAAATGGAGTTTTAGGTATGAAACCGAGGAGAGACTGCAATGATGGTGACACCGTTGCAAAGCAGCCTGTGTGCTGAAGAGGCCCAGCACTAGCTTTCCCTGCTGGTTCTTCTGCTGTGGGAGCAGATGCCACTGTTCATTCTGTGCTGACTGTGTTGCTGCGCATCAGAGAGCAGGCTCTGAACTGATTCCATCCAAATGCTTTTCCTGTATGAAAGTGAGCAGTGAAAGCAACGATGGATGCACCAATGTAAAGGTGATTGTGTGCTGAACAGGTCCAGCACCAGCTTTCCCCCCTGGCTCTTCTGCTGTGGGAGCAGAGGCCAAACGTTCGTGCTGTACTCACTGTGCTGCCTGCAGCTGAGAGAGACCAGCTGAGAATTTGGATTCAAATGGAGTTTTAGGTATGAAACCGAGGAGAGACTGCAATGATGGTGACACCGTTGCAAAGCAGCCTGTGTGCTGAAGAGGCCCAGCACTAGCTTTCCCTGCTGGTTCTTCTTCTGTGGGAGCAGATGCCACTGTTCGTTCTGTGCTGACTGTGTTGCTGCGCAGCAGAGAGCAGGCTCTGAACTGATTCCATTCAAATGATTTTCCTGTATGAAAGGGAGCAGTGAAAGCAACGATGGATGCACCAATGTAAAGGTGATTGTGTGCTGAACAGGTCCAGCACAAGCTTTCAATCCTGGCTCTTCTGCTGTGGGAGCAGAAGCCAAACGTTCGTGCTGTACTCACTGTGCTGCTGGGCAGCAGAAAGCGACCAGCTGAGAATTTGGATTCAAATGGACTTTTAGGTATGAAACCGAGGAGAGACTGCAATGATGGTGACACCGTTGCAAAGCAGCCTGTGTGCTGAAGAGGCCCAGCACTAGCTTTCCCTGCTGGTTCTACTGCTGTGGGAGGAGATGCCACTGTTCATTCTGCGCTGACTGTGTTGCTGCGCAGCAGAGAGCAGGCTCTGAACTGATTCCATTCAAATGCTTTTCCTGTATGAAAGGGAGGAGTGAAAGCAACGATGGATGCACCAATGTAAAGGTGATTGTGTGCTGAACAGGTCCAGCACCAGCTTTCCCTCCTGGCTCTTCTGCTGTGGGAGCAGAGTCCAAACGTTCGTGCTGTACTCACTGTGCTGCCTGCAGCTGAGAGCGACCAGCTGAGAATTTGGATTCAAATGGACTTTTAGGTATGAAACCGAGGAGAGACTGCAATGATGGTGACACCGTTGCAAAGCAGCCTGTGTGCTGAAGAGGCCCAGCACTAGCTTTCCCTGCTGGTTCTTCTGCTGTGGGAGCAGATGCCACTGTTCATTCTGCGCTGTGTTGCTGCGCAGCAGAGAGCAGGCTCTGGACTGATTCCATTCAAATGCTTTTCCTGTATGAAAGGGAGCAGTGAAAGCAACGATGGATGCACCAATGTAAAGGTGATTGTGTGCTGAACAGGTCCAGCACCAGCTTTCCCTCCTGGCTCTTCTGCTGTGGGAGTAGAGGCCAAACGTTCGTGCTGTACTCACTGTGCTGCCTGCAGCTGAGAGCGACCAGCTGAGAATTTGGATTCAAATGGACTTTTAGGTATGAAACCGAGGAGAGACTGCAATGATGGTGACACCGTTGCAAAGCAGCCTGTGTGCTGAAGAGGCCCAGCACTAGCTTTCCCTGCTGGTTCTTCTGCTGTGGGAGCAGATGCCACTGTTCGTTCTGCGCTGACTGTGTTGCTCGGCAGCAGAGAGCAGGCTCTGAACTGATTCCATTCAAATGCTTTTCCTGTATGAAAGGGAGCAGTGAAAGCAACGATGGATGCACCAATGTAAAGGTGATTGTGTGCTGAACAGGTCCAGCACCAGCTTTCCCTCCTGGCTCTTCTGCTGTGGGAGCAGAGGCCAAACGTTCGTGCTGTACTCACTGTGCTGCCTGCAGCTGAGAGCGACCAGCTGAGAATTTGGATTCAAATGGACTTTTAGGTATGAAACCGAGGAGAGACTGCAATGATGGTGACACCGTTGCAAAGCAGCCTGTGTGCTGAAGAGGCCCAGCACTAGCTTTCCCTGCTGGTTCTTCTGCTGTGGGAGCAGATGCCACTGTTCGTTCTGCGCTGACTGTGTTGCTGCGCAGCAGAGAGCAGGCTCTGAACTGATTCCATTCAAATGCTTTTCCTGTATGAAAGTGAGCAGTGAAAGCAACGATGGATGCACCAATGTAAAGGTGATTGTGTGCTGAACAGGTCCAGCACAAGCTTTCAATCCTGGCTCTTCTGCTGTGGGAACAGAAGCCAAACGTTCGTGCTGTACTCACTGTGCTGCTGGGCAGCTGAAAGCGACCAGCTGAGAATTTGGATTCAAATGGAGTTTTAGGTATGAAACCGAGGAGAGACTGCAATGATGGTGACACCGTTGCAAAGCAGCCTGTGTGCTGAAGAGGCCCAGCACTAGCTTTCCCTGCTGGTTCTTCTGCTGTGGGAGCAGATGCCACTGTTCATTCTGTGCTGACTGTGTTGCTGCGCATCAGAGAGCAGGCTCTGAACTGATTCCATCCAAATGCTTTTCCTGTATGAAAGTGAGCAGTGAAAGCAACGATGGATGCACCAATGTAAAGGTGATTGTGTGCTGAACAGGTCCAGCACCAGCTTTCCCTCCTGGCTCTTCTGCTGTGGGAGCAGAGGCCAAACGTTCGTGCTGTACTCACTGTGCTGCCTGCAGCTGAGAGAGACCAGCTGAGAATTTGGATTCAAATGGAGTTTTAGGTATGAAACCGAGGAGAGACTGCAATGATGGTGACACCGTTGCAAAGCAGCCTGTGTGCTGAAGAGGCCCAGCACCAGCTTTCCCTGCTGGTTCTTCTGCTGTGGGAGCAGATGCCACTGTTCTTTCTGTGCTGACTGTGTTGCTGCACAGCAGAGAGCAGGCTCTGAACTGATTCCATTCAAATGCTTTTCCTGTATGAAAGGGAGCAGTGAAAGCAACGATGGATGCACCAATGTAAAGGTGATTGTGTGCTGAACAGGTCCAGCACCAGCTTTCCTTCCTGGCTCTTCTGCTGTGGGAGGAGAGGCCAAACGTTCGTGCTGTACTCACTGTGCTGCCTGCAGCTGAGAGAGACCAGCTGAGAATTTGGATTCAAATGGACTTTTAGGTATGAAACCGAGGAGAGACTGCAATGATGGTGACACCGTTGCAAAGCAGCCTGTGTGCTGAAGAGGCCCAGCACTAGCTTTCCCTGCTGGTTCTTCTGCTGTGGGAGCAGATGCCACTGTTCGTTCTGTGCTGACTGTGTTGCTGCGCAGCAGAGAGCAGGCTCTGGACTGATTCCATTCAAATGCTTTTCCTGTATGAAAGGGAGCAGTGAAAGCAACGATGGATGCACCAATGTAAAGGTGATTGTGTGCTGAACAGGTCCAGCACCAGCTTTCCCTCCTGGCTCTTCTGCTGTGGGAGCAGAGGCCAAACGTTCGTGCTGTACTCACTGGGCTGCCTGCAGCTGAAAGTGACCAGCTGAGAATTTGGATTCAAATGGACTTTTAGGTATGAAACCGAGGAGAGACTGCAATGATGGTGACACCGTTGCAAAGCAGCCTGTGTGCTGAAGAGGCCCAGCATTAGCTTTCCCTGCTGGTTCTTCTGCTGTGGGAGCAGATGCCACTGTTCATTCTGCGCTGACTGTGTTGCTGCGCAGCAAAGAGCAGGCTCTGAACTGATTCCATTCAAATGATTTTCCTGTATGAAAGTGAGCAGTGAAAGCAACGATGGATGCACCAATGTAAAGGTGATTGTGTGCTGAACAGGTCCAGCACCAGCTTTCAATCCTGGCTCTTCTGCTGTGGGAGCAGAAGCCAAACGTTGGTGCTGTACTCACTGTGCTGCTGGGCAGCTGAGAGCGACCAGCTGAGAATTTGGATTCAAATGGACTTTTAGGTATGAAACCGAGGAGAGACTGCAATGATGGTGACACCGTTGCAAAGCAGCCTGTGTGCTGAAGAGGCCCAGCACTAGCTTTCCCTGCTGGTTCTTCTGCTGTGGGAGCAGATGCCACTGTTCATTCTGCGCTGTGTTGCTGCGCAGCAGAGAGCAGGCTCTGGACTGATTCCATTCAAATGCTTTTCCTGTATGAAAGGGAGCAGTGAAAGCAACGATGGATGCACCAATGTAAAGGTGATTGCGTGCTGAACAGGTCACGATGGATGCACCAATGTAAAGGTGATTGTGTGCTGAACAGGTCCAGCACAAGCTTTCAATCCTGGCTCTTCTGCTGTGGGAGCAGAAGCCAAACGTTCGTGCTGTACTCACTGTGCTGCTGGGCAGCTGAAAGCGACCAGCTGAGAATTTGGATTCAAATGGAGTTTTAGGTATGAAACCGAGGAGAGACTGCAATGATGGTGACACCGTTGCAAAGCAGCCTGTGTGCTGAAGAGGCCCAGCACTAGCTTTCCCTGCTGGTTCTTCTGCTGTGGGAGCAGATGCCACTGTTCTTCTGTGCTGACTGTGTTGCTGCGCAGCAGAGAGCAGGCTCTGAACTGATTCCATTCAAATGCTTTTCCTGTATGAAAGGGAGCAGTGAAAGCAACGATGGATGCACCAATGTAAAGGTGATTGTGTGCTGAACAGGTCCAGCACAAGCTTTCAATCCTGACACTTCTGCTGTGGGAGCAGAAGCCAAACGTTCGTGCTGTACTCACTGTGCTGCTGGGCAACTGAAAGCGACCAGCTGAGAATTTGGATTCAAATGGAGTTTTAGGTATGAAACCGAGGAGAGACTGCAATGATGGTGACACCGTTGCAAAGCAGCCTGTGTGCTGAAGAGGCCCAGCACTAGCTTTCCCTGCTGGTTCTTCTGCTGTGGGAGCAGATGCCACTGTTCATTCTGTGCTGACTGTGTTGCTGCCAGCAGAGAGCAGGCTCTGAACTGATTCCATTCAAATGCTTTTCCTGTATGAAAGGGAGCAGTGAAAGCAACGATGGATGCACCAATGTAAAGGTGATTGTGTGCTGAACAGGTCCAGCACAAGCTTTCAATCCTGGCTCTTCTGCTGTGGGAGCAGAAGCCAAACGTTCGTGCTGTACTCACTGTGCTGCTGGGCAGCTGAAAGCGACCAGCTGAGAATTTGGATTCAAATGGAGTTTTAGGTATGAAACCGAGGAGAGACTGCAATGATGGTGACACCGTTGCAAAGCAGCCTGTGTGCTGAAGAGGCCCAGCACTAGCTTTCCCTGCTGGTTCTTCTGCTGTGGGAGCAGATGCCACTGTTCATTCTGTGCTGACTGTGTTGCTGCGCAGCAGAGAGCAGGCTCTGAACTGATTCCATTCAAATGCTTTTCCTGTATGAAAGGGAGCAGTGAAAGCAACGATGGATGCACCAATGTAAAGGTGATTGTGTGCTGAACAGGTCCAGCACAAGCTTTCAATCCTGGCTCTTCTGCTGTGGGAGCAGAAGCCAAACGTTCGTGCTGTACTCACTGTGCTGCTGGGCAGCTGAAAGCGACCAGCTGAGAATTTGGATTCAAATGGAGTTTTAGGTATGAAACCGAGGAGAGACTGCAATGATGGTGACACCGTTGCAAAGCAGCCTGTGTGCTGAAGAGGCCCAGCACTAGCTTTCCCTGCTGGTTCTTCTGCTGTGGGAGCAGATGCCACTGTTCTTTCTGTGCTGACTGTGTTGCTGCCAGCAGAGAGCAGGCTCTGAACTGATTCCATTCAAATGCTTTTCCTGTATGAAAGGGAGCAGTGAAAGCAACGATGGATGCACCAATGTAAAGGTGATTGTGTGCTGAACAGGTCCAGCACAAGCTTTCAATCCTGGCTCTTCTGCTGTGGGAGCAGAGGCCAAACGTTCGTGCTGTACTCACTGTGCTGCTGGGCAACTGAAAGCGACCAGCTGAGAATTTGGATTCAAATGGAGTTTTAGGTATGAAACCGAGGAGAGACTGCAATGATGGTGACACCGTTGCAAAGCAGCCTGTGTGCTGAAGAGGCCCAGCACTAGCTTTCCCTGCTGGTTCTTCTGCTGTGGGAGCAGATGCCACTGTTCATTCTGTGCTGACTGTGTTGCTGCGCAGCAGAGAGCAGGCTCTGAACTGATTCCATTCAAATGCTTTTCCTGTATGAAAGGGAGCAGTGAAAGCAACGATGGATGCACCAATGTAAAGGTGATTGTGTGCTGAACAGGTCCAGCACAAGCTTTCAATCCTGGCTCTTCTGCTGTGGGAGCAGAAGCCAAACGTTCGTGCTGTACTCACTGTGCTGCTGGGCAACTGAAAGCGACCAGCTGAGAATTTGGATTCAAATGGAGTTTTAGGTATGAAACCGAGGAGAGACTGCAATGATGGTGACACCGTTGCAAAGCAGCCTGTGTGCTGAAGAGGCCCAGCACTAGCTTTCCCTGCTGGTTCTTCTGCTGTGGGAGCAGATGCCACTGTTCATTCTGTGCTGACTGTGTTGCTGCGCAGCAGAGAGCAGGCTCTGAACTGATTCCATTCAAATGCTTTTCCTGTATGAAAGGGAGCAGTGAAAGCAACGATGGATGCACCAATGTAAAGGTGATTGTGTGCTGAACAGGTCCAGCACAAGCTTTCAATCCTGGCTCTTCTGCTGTGGGAGCAGAAGCCAAACGTTCGTGCTGTACTCACTGTGCTGCTGCAGCTGAAAGCGACCAGCTGAGAATTTGGATTCAAATGGAGTTTTAGGTATGAAACCGAGGAGAGACTGCAATGATGGTGACACCGTTGCAAAGCAGCCTGTGTGCTGAAGAGGCCCAGCACTAGCTTTCCCCTGCTGGTTCTCCACTGTTCTTTCTGCGCTGACTGTGTTGCTGCGCAGCAGAGAGCAGGCTCTGAACTGATTCCATTCAAATGATTTTCCTGTATGAAAGGGAGCAGTGAAAGCAACGATGGATGCACCAATGTAAAGGTGATTGTGTGCTGAACAGGTCCAGCACAAGCTTTCAATCCTGACACTTCTGCTGTATAAGCAGAGGCCAAACGTTCGTGCTGTACTCACTGTGCTGCCTGCAGCTGAGAGAGACCAGCTGAGAATTTGGATTCAAATGGACTTTTAGGTATGAAACCGAGGAGAGACTGCAATGATGGTGACACCGTTGCAAAGCAGCCTGTGTGCTGAAGAGGCCCAGCACTAGCTTTCCCTGCTGGTTCTTCTGCTGTGGGAGCAGATGCCACGGTTCATTCTGCGCTGACTGTGTTGCTGCGCAGCAGTGAGCAGGCTCTGCACTACTTCCATTCAAATGCTTTTCCTGTATGAAAGGGAGCAGTGAAAGCAACGATGGATGCACCGATGTAAAGGTGATTGTGTGCTGAACAGGTCCAGCACCAGCTTTCCTTCCTGGCTCTTCTGCTGTGGGAGCAGAGGCCAAACGTTCGTGCTGTACTCACTGTGCTGCCTGCAGCTGAGAGAGACCAGCTGAGAATTTGGATTCAAATGGAGTTTTAGGTATGAAACCGAGGAGAGACTGCAATGATGGTGACACCGTTGCAAAGCAGCCTGTGTGCTGAAGAGGCCCAGCACTAGCTTTCCCTGCTGGTTCTTCTGCTGTGGGAGCAGATGCCACTGTTCGTTCTGTGCTGACTGTGTTGCTGCGCAGCAGAGAGCAGGCTCTGAACTGATTCCATTCAAATGCTTTTCCTGTATGAAAGGGAGCAGTGAAAGCAACGATGGATGCACCAATGTAAAGGTGATTGTGTGCTGAACAGGTCCAGCACAAGCTTTCAATCCTGGCTCTTCTGCTGTGGGAGCAGAGGCCAAACGTTCGTGCTGTACTCACTGTGCTGCTGGGCAGCTGAAAGCGACCAGCTGAGAATTTGGATTCAAATGGACTTTTAGGTATGAAACCGAGGAGAGACTGCAATGATGGTGACACCGTTGCAAAGCAGCCTGTGTGCTGAAGAGGCCCAGCATTAGCTTTCCCTGCTGGTTCTTCTTCTGTGGGAGCAGATGCCGCTGTTCATTCTGCGCTGACTGTGTTGCTGCGCAGCAGAGAGCAGGCTCTGGACTGATTCCATTCAAATGCTTTTCCTGTATGAAAGTGAGCAGTGAAAGCAACGATGGATGCACCAATGTAAAGGTGATTGTGTGCTGAACAGGTCCAGCACCAGCTTTCCCTCCTGGCTCTTCTGCTGTGGGAGCAGAAGCCAAACGTTCGTGCTGTACTCACTGTGCTGCCTGCAGCTGAAAGCGACCAGCTGAGAATTTGGATTCAAATGGAGTTTTAGGTATGAAACCGAGGAGAGACTGCAATGATGGTGACACCGTTGCAAAGCAGCCTGTGTGCTGAAGAGGCCCAGCACTAGCTTTCCCTGCTGGTTCTTCTGCTGTGGGAGCAGATGCCACTGTTCATTCTGCGCTGACTGTGTTGCTGCGCAGCAGAGAGCAGGCTCTGAACTGATTCCATTCAAATGCTTTTCCTGTATGAAAGGGAGCAGTGAAAGCAACGATGGATGCACCAATGTAAAGGTGATTGTGTGCTGAACAGGTCCAGCACCAGCTTTCCCTCCTGGCTCTTCTGCTGTGGGAGCAGAGGCCAAACGTTCGTGCTGTACTCACTGTGCTGCCTGCAGCTGAGAGAGACCAGCTGAGAATTTGGATTCAAATGGACTTTTAGGTATGAAACCGAGGAGAGACTTTCATTCTGCGCTGACTGTGTTGCTGCGCAGCAGAGAGCAGGCTCTGAACTGATTCCATTCAAATGATTTTCCTGTATGAAAGGGAGCAGTGAAAGCAACGATGGATGCACCAATGTAAAGGTGATTGTGTGCTGAACAGGTCCAGCACAAGCTTTCAATCCTGGCTCTTCTGCTGTGGGAGCAGAGTCCAAACGTTCGTGCTGTAGTCACTGTGCTGCCTGCAGCTGAGAGTGACCAGCTGAGAATTTGGATTCAAATGGAGTTTTAGGTATGAAACCGAGGAGAGACTGCAATGATGGTGACACCGTTGCAAAGCAGCCTGTGTGCTGAAGAGGCCCAGCACTAGCTTTCCCTGCTGGTTCTTCTGCTGTGGGAGCAGATGCCACTGTTCATTCTGTGCTGTGTTGCTGCGCAGCAGAGAGCAGGCTCTGAACTGATTCCATTCAAATGCTTTTCCTGTATGAAAGGGAGCAGTGAAAGCAACGATGGATGCACCAATGTAAAGGTGATTGTGTGCTGAACAGGTCCAGCACCAGCTTACCCTCCTGGCTCTTCTGCTGTGGGAGCAGAGGCCAAACGTTCGTGCTGTACTCACTGGGCTGCCTGCAGCTGAGAGAGACCAGCTGAGAATTTGGATTCAAATGGACTTTTAGGTATGAAACCGAGGAGAGACTGCAATGATGGTGACACCGTTGAAAAGCAGCCTGTGTGCTGAAGAGGCCCAGCACTAGCTTTCCCTGCTGGTTCTTCTGCTGTGGGAGCAGATGCCACTGTGTATTCTGTGCTGTGTTGCTACCAGCAGAGGGCAGGCTCTGAACTGATTCCATTCAAATGCTTTTCCTGTATGAAAGGGAGCAGTGAAAGCAACGATGGATGCAACGATGTAAAAGTGACTGTGTGCTGAACAGGTCCAACACCAGCTCTCCCTCCTGGCTCTTCTGCTGTGGAAGCAGAGGCCAAACGTTCGTGCTGTACTCACTGGGCTGCTGGGCAGCTGAGAGCGACCAGCTGAGAATTTGGATTCAAATGGACTTTTAGGTATGAAACCGAGGAGAGACTGCAATGATGGTGACACCGTTGCAAAGCAGCCTGTGTGCTGCAGAGGCCCAGCACTAGCTTTCCCTGCTGGTTCTTCTGCTGTGGGAGCAGATGCCACTGTTCATTCTGTGCTGACAGTGTTGCTGCGCAGCAGAGAGCAGGCTCTGAACTGATTCCATTCAAATGCTTTTCCTGTATGAAAGTGAGCAGTGAAAGCAACGATGGATGCACCAATGTAAAGGTGATTGTGTGCTGAACAGGTCCAGCACAAGCTTTCAATCCTGGCTCTTCTGCTGTGGGAGCAGAGGCCAAACGTTCGTGCTGTACTCACTGGGCTGCCTGCAGCTGAGAGCGACCAGCTGAGAATTTGGATTCAAATGGACTTTTAGGTATGAAACCGAGGAGAGACTGCAATGATGGTGACACCGTTGCAAAGCAGCCTGTGTGCTGAAGAGGCCCAGCACCAGCTTTCCCTGCTGGTTCTTCTGCTGTGGGAGCAGATGCCACTGTTCATTCTGTGCTGTTTTGCTGCGCAGCAGAGAGCAGGCTCTGGACTGATTCCATTCAAATGCTTTTCCTGTATGAAAGGGAGCAGTGAAAGCAACGATGGATGCACCAATGTAAAGGTGATTGTGTGCTGAACAGGTCCAGCACCAGCTTTCCCTCCTGGCTCTTCTGCTGTGGGAGCAGAGGCCAAACGTTCGTGCTGTACTCACTGTGCTGCCTGCAGCTGAGAGCGACCAGCTGAGAATTTGGATTCAAATGGACTTTTAGGTATGAAACCGAGGAGAGACTGCAATGATGGTGACACCGTTGCAAAGCAGCCTGTGTGCTGAAGAGGCCCAGCACTAGCTTTCCCTGCTGGTTCTTCTGCTGTGGGAGCAGATGCCACTGTTCATTCTGTGCTGACTGTGTTGCTGCGCAGCAGAGAGCAGGCTCTGGACTGATTCCATTCAAATGCTTTTCCTGCATGAAAGGGAGCAGTGAAAGCAACGATGGATGCACCAATGTAAAGGTGATTGTGTGCTGAACAGGTCCAGCACCAGCTTTCCCTCCTGGCTCTTCTGCTGTGGGAGCAGAGGCCAAACGTTCGTGCTGTACTCACTGTGCTGCCTGCAGCTGAGAGAGACCAGCTGAGAATTTGGATTCAAATGGACTTTTAGGTATGAAACCGAGGAGAGACTGCAATGATGGTGACACCGTTGCAAAGCAGCCTGTGTGCTGAAGAGGCCCAGCACTAGCTTTCCCTGCTGGTTCTTCTGCTGTGGGAGCAGATGCCACTGTTCATTCTGCGCTGACTGTGTTGCTGCGCAGCAGAGAGCAGGCTCTGGACTGATTCCATTCAAATGCTTTTCCTGTATGAAAGGGAGCAGTGAAAGCAACGATGGATGCACCAATGTAAAGGTGATTGTGTGCTGAACAGGTCCAGCACCAGCTTTCCCTCCTGGCTCTTCTGCTGTGGGAGCAGAGGCCAAACGTTCGTGCTGTACTCACTGTGCTGCCTGCAGCTGAGAGAGACCAGCTGAGAATTTGGATTCAAATGGACTTTTAGGTATGAAACCGAGGAGAGACTGCAATGATGGTGACACCGTTGCAAAGCAGCCTGTGTGCTGAAGAGGCCCAGCACTAGCTTTCCCTGCTGGTTCTTCTGCTGTGGGAGCAGATGCCACTGTTCATTCTGCGCTGACTGTGTTGCTGCGCAGCAGAGAGCAGGCTCTGGACTGATTCCATTCAAATGCTTTTCCTGTATGAAAGGGAGCAGTGAAAGCAACGATGGATGCACCAATGTAAAGGTGATTGTGTGCTGAACAGGTCCAGCACCAGCTTTCCCTCCTGGCTCTTCTGCTGTGGGAGCAGAGGCCAAACGTTCGTGCTGTACTCACTGTGCTGCCTGGAGCTGAGAGAGACCAGCTGAGAATTTGGATTCAAATGGACTTTTAGGTATGAAACCGAGGAGAGACTGCAATGATGGTGACACCGTTGCAAAGCAGCCTGTGTGCTGAAGAGGCCCAGCACCAGCTTTCCCTGCTGGTTCTTCTGCTGTGGGAGCAGATGCCACTGTTCATTCTGTGCTGACTGTGTTGCTGCGCAGCAGAGAGCAGGCTCTGGACTGATTCCATTCAAATGCTTTTCCTGTATGAAAGGGAGCAGTGAAAGCAACGATGGATGCACCAATGTAAAGGTGATTGTGTGCTGAACAGGTCCAGCACCAGCTTTCCCTCCTGGCTCTTCTGCTGTGGGAGCAGAGGCCAAACGTTCGTGCTGTACTCACTGTGCTGCTGGGCAGCTGAGAGCGACCAGCTGAGAATTTGGATTCAAATGGACTTTTAGGTATGAAACCGAGGAGAGACTGCAATGATGGTGACACCGTTGCAAAGCAGCCTGTGTGCTGAAGAGGCCCAGCATTAGCTTTCCCTGCTGGTTCTTCTGCTGTGGGAGCAGATGCCACTGTTCATTCTGCGCTGTGTTGCTGCGCAGCAGAGAGCAGGCTCTGAACTGATTCCATTCAAATGCTTTTCCTGTATGAAAGGGAGCAGTGAAAGCAACGATGGATGCACCAATGTAAAGGTGATTGTGTGCTGAACAGGTCCAGCACCAGCTTTCCCTCCTGGCTCTTCTGCTGTGGGAGCAGAGGCCAAACGTTCGTGATGTACTCACTGTGCTGCCTGCAGCTGAGAGAGACCAGCTGAGAATTTGGATTCAAATGGACTTTTAGGTATGAAACCGAGGAGAGACTGCAATGATGGTGACACCGTTGCAAAGCAGCCTGTGTGCTGAAGAGGCCCAGCACTAGCTTTCCCTGCTGGTTCTTCTGCTGTGGGAGCAGATGCCACTGTTCATTCTGCGCTGACTGTGTTGCTGCGCAGCCGAGAGCAGGCTCTGAACTGATTCCATTCAAATGCTTTTCCTGTATGAAAGGGAGGAGTGAAAGCAACAATGGATGCACCAATGTAAAGGTGATTGTGTGCTGAACAGGTCCAGCACCAGCTTTCCCTCCTGGCTCTTCTGCTGTGGGAGCAGAGGCCAAACGTTCGTGCTGTACTCACTGTGCTGCCTGCAGCTGAGAGAGACCAGCTGAGAATTTGGATTCAAATGGACTTTTAGGTATGAAACCGAGGAGAGACTGCAATGATGGTGACACCGTTGCAAAGCAGCCTGTGTGCTGAAGAGGCCCAGCACTAGCTTTCCCTGCTGGTTCTTCTGCTGTGGGAGCAGATGCCACTGTTCTTTCTGTGCTGACTGTGTTGCTGCGCAGCAGAGAGCAGGCTCTGAACTGATTCCATTCAAATGCTTTTCCTGTATGAAAGGGAGCAGTGAAAGCAACGATGGATGCACCAATGTAAAGGTGATTGTGTGCTGAACAGGTCCAGCACAAGCTTTCAATCCTGGCTCTTCTGCTGTGGGAGCAGAGGCCAAACGTTCGTGCTGTACTCACTGTGCTGCCTGCAGCTGAGAGAGACCAGCTGAGAATTTGGATTCAAATGGACTTTTAGGTATGAAACCGAGGAGAGACTGCAATGATGGTGACACCGTTGCAAAGCAGCCTGTGTGCTGAAGAGGCCCAGCATTAGCTTTCCCTGCTGGTTCTTCTGCTGTGGGAGCAGATGCCACTGTTCATTCTGCGCTGACTGTGTTGCTGCGCAGCAGAGAGCAGGCTCTGGACTGATTCCATTCAAATGCTTTTCCTGTATGAAAGGGAGCAGTGAAAGCAACGATGGATGCACCAATGTAAAGGTGATTGTGTGCTGAACAGGTCCAGCACAAGCTTTCAATCCTGGCTCTTCTGCTGTGGGAGCAGAAGCCAAACGTTCGTGCTGTACTCACTGTGCTGCTGGGCAGCTGAAAGCGACCAGCTGAGAATTTGGATTCAAATGGACTTTTAGGTATGAAACCGAGGAGAGACTGCAATGATGGTGACACCGTTGCAAAGCAGCCTGTGTGCTGAAGAGGCCCAGCACTAGCTTTCCCTGCTGGTTCTTCTGCTGTGGGAGCAGATGCCACTGTTCTTTCTGTGCTGACTGTGTTGCTGCGCAGCAGAGAGCAGGCTCTGGACTGATTCCATTCAAATGCTTTTCCTGTATGAAAGGGAGCAGTGAAAGCAACGATGGATGCACCAATGTAAAGGTGATTGTGTGCTGAACAGGTCCAGCACAAGCTTTCAATCCTGACACTTCTGCTGTGGAAGCAGAGGCCAAACGTTCGTGCTGTACTCACTGTGCTGCCTGCAGCTGAGAGAGACCAGCTGAGAATTTGGATTCAAATGGAGTTTTAGGTATGAAACCGAGGAGAGACTGCAATGATGGTGACACCGTTGCAAAGCAGCCTGTGTGCTGAAGAGGCCCAGCATTAGCTTTCCCTGCTGGTTCTTCTGCTGTGGGAGCAGATGCCACTGTTCATTCTGCGCAGACTGTGTTGCTGCGCAGCAGAGAGCAGGCTCTGAACTGATTCCATTCAAATGCTTTTCGTGTATGAAAGGGAGCAGTGAAAGCAACGATGGATGCACCAATGTAAAGGTGATTGTGTGCTGAACAGGTCCAGCACAAGCTTTCAATCCTGGCTCTTCTGCTGTGGGAGCAGAAGCCAAACGTTCGTGCTGTACTCACTGTGCTGCCTGCAGCTGAGAGAGACCAGCTGAGAATTTGGATTCAAATGGACTTTTAGGTATGAAACCGAGGAGAGACTGCAATGATGGTGACACCGTTGCAAAGCAGCCTGTGTGCTGAAGAGGCCCAGCACTAGCTTTCCCTGCTGGTTCTTCTGCTGTGGGAGCAGATGCCACTGTTCATTCTGCGCTGTGTTGCTGCGCAGCAGAGAGCAGGCTCTGGACTGATTCCATTCAAATGCTTTTCCTGTATGAAAGGGAGCAGTGAAAGCAACGATGGATGCACCAATGTAAAGGTGATTGTGTGCTGAACAGGTCCAGCACAAGCTTTCAATCCTGGCTCTTCTGCTGTGGGAGCAGAAGCCAAACGTTCGTGCTGTACTCACTGTGCTGCCTGCAGCTGAGAGCGACCAGCTGAGAATTTGGATTCAAATGGACTTTTAGGTATGAAACCGAGGAGAGACTGCAATGATGGTGACACCGTTGCAAAGCAGCCTGTGTGCTGAAGAGGCCCAGCACTAGCTTTCCCTGCTGGTTCTTCTGCTGTGGGAGCAGATGCCACTGTTCATTCTGCGCTGACTGTGTTGCTGCGCAGCAGAGAGCAGGCTCTGAACTGATTCCATTCAAATGCTTTTCCTGTATGAAAGGGAGGAGTGAAAGCAACAATGGATGCACCAATGTAAAGGTGATTGTGTGCTGAACAGGTCCAGCACCAGCTTTCCCTCCTGGCTCTTCTGCTGTGGGAGCAGAGTCCAAACGTTCGTGCTGTACTCACTGTGCTGCCTGCAGCTGAAAGCGACCAGCTGAGAATTTGGATTCAAATGGACTTTTAGGTATGAAACCGAGGAGAGACTGCAATGATGGTGACACCGTTGCAAAGCAGCCTGTGTGCTGAAGAGGCCCAGCACTAGCTTTCCCTGCTGGTTCATCTGCTGTGGGAGCAGATGCCACTGTTCATTCTGCGCTGTGTTGCTGCGCAGCAGAGAGCAGGCTCTGGACTGATTCCATTCAAATGCTTTTCCTGTATGAAAGGGAGGAGTGAAAGCAACAATGGATGCACCAATGTAAAGGTGATTGTGTGCTGAACAGGTCCAGCACAAGCTTTCAATCCTGACACTTCTGCTGTGGAAGCAGAGGCCAAACGTTCGTGCTGTACTCACTGTGCTGCCTGCAGCTGAGAGCGACCAGCTGAGAATTTGGATTCAAATGGACTTTTAGGTATGAAACCGAGGAGAGACTGCAATGATGGTGACACCGTTGCAAAGCAGCCTGTGTGCTGAAGAGGCCCAGCATTAGCTTTCCCTGCTGGTTCTTCTGCTGTGGGAGCAGATGCCACTGTTCATTCTGCGCTGACTGTGTTGCTGCGCAGCAGAGAGCAGGCTCTGAACTGATTCCATTCAAATGATTTTCCTGTATGAAAGTGAGCAGTGAAAGCAACGATGGATGCACCAATGTAAAGGTGATTGTGTGCTGAACAGGTCCAGGACAAGCTTTCAATCCTGGCTCTTCTGCTGTGGGAGCAGAGGGCACACGTTCGTGCTGTACTCACTGTGCTGCTGGGCAGCTGAAAGCGACCAGCTGAGAATTTGGATTCAAATGGACTTTTAGGTATGAAACCGAGGAGAGACTGCAATGATGGTGACACCGTTGCAAAGCAGCCTGTGTGCTGAAGAGGCCCAGCACTAGCTTTCCCTGCTGGTTCTTCTGCTGTGGGAGCAGATGCCACTGTTCATTCTGTGCTGACTGTGTTGCTGCGCAGCAGAGAGCAGGCTCTGAACTGATTCCATTCAAATGCTTTTCCTGTATGAAAGGGAGCAGTGAAAGCAACGATGGATGCACCAATGTAAAGGTGATTGTGTGCTGAACAGGTCCAGCACCAGCTTTCCCTCCTGGCTCTTCTGCTGTGGGAGCAGAGGCCAAACGTTCGTGCTGTACTCACTGTGCTGCCTGCAGCTGAAAGCGACCAGCTGAGAATTTGGATTCAAATGGAGTTTTAGGTATGAAACCGAGGAGAGACTGCAATGATGGTGACACCGTTGCAAAGCAGCCTGTGTGCTGAAGAGGCCCAGCACTAGCTTTCCCTGCTGGTTCTTCTGCTGTGGGAGCAGATGCCACTGTTCGTTCTGTGCTGACTGTGTTGCTGCGCAGCAGAGAGCAGGCTCTGAACTGATTCCATTCAAATGCTTTTCCTGTATGAAAGGGAGGAGTGAAAGCAACAATGGATGCACCAATGTAAAGGTGATTGTGTGCTGAACAGGTCCAGCACAAGCTTTCAATCCTGACACTTCTGCTGTGGAAGCAGAGGCCAAACGTTCGTGCTGTACTCACTGTGCTGCCTGCAGCTGAGAGCGACCAGCTGAGAATTTGGATTCAAATGGACTTTTAGGTATGAAACCGAGGAGAGACTGCAATGATGGTGACACCGTTGCAAAGCAGCCTGTGTGCTGAAGAGGCCCAGCACTAGCTTTCCCTGCTGGTTCTTCTGCTGTGGGAGCAGATGCCACTGTTCATTCTGCGCTGACTGCGTTGCTGCGCAGGAGAGAGCAGGCTCTGAACTGATTCCATTCAAATGATTTTCCTGTATGAAAGGGAGCAGTGAAAGCAACGATGGATGCACCAATGTAAAGGTGATTGTGTGCTGAACAGGTCCAGGACAAGCTTTCAATCCTGGCTCTTCTGCTGTGGGAGCAGAGGCCACACGTTCGTGCTCTACTCACTGTGCTGCTGGGCAGCTGAGAGCGACCAGCTGAGAATTTGGATTCAAATGGACTTTTAGGTATGAAACCGAGGAGAGACTGCAATGATGGTGACACCGTTGCAAAGCAGCCTGTGTGCTGAAGAGGCCCAGCACTAGCTTTCCCTGCTGGTTCTTCTGCTGTGGGAGCAGATGCCACTGTTCATTCTGTGCTGACTGTGTTGCTGCGCAGCAGAGAGCAGGCTCTGAACTGATTCCATTCAAATGCTTTTCCTGTATGAAAGGGAGCCGTGAAAGCAACGATGGATGCACCAATGTAAAGGTGATTGTGTGCTGAACAGGTCCAGCACCAGCTTTCCCTCCTGGCTCTTCTGCTGTGGGAGCAGAGGCCAAACGTTCGTGCTGTACTCACTGTGCTGCCTGCAGCTGAAAGCGACCAGCTGAGAATTTGGATTCAAATGGACTTTTAGGTATGAAACCGAGGAGAGACTGCAATGATGGTGACACCGTTGCAAAGCAGCCTGTGTGCTGAAGAGGCCCAGCACTAGCTTTCCCTGCTGGTTCTTGCTGTGGGAGCAGATGCCACTGTTCTTTCTGTGCTGACTGTGTTGCTGCGCAGCAGAGAGCAGGCTCTGAACTGATTCCATTCAAATGCTTTTCCTGTATGAAAGGGAGCAGTGAAAGCAACGATGGATGCACCAATGTAAAGGTGATTGTGTGCTGAACAGGTCCAGCACAAGCTTTCAATCCTGACACTTCTGCTGTGGAAGCAGAGGCCAAACGTTCGTGCTGTACTCACTGTGCTGCCTGCAGCTGAGAGCGACCAGCTGAGAATTTGGATTCAAATGGACTTTTAGGTATGAAACCGAGGAGAGACTGCAATGATGGTGACACCGTTGCAAAGCAGCCTGTGTGCTGAAGAGGCCCAGCACTAGCTTTCCCTGCTGGTTCTTCTGCTGTGGGAGCAGATGCCACTGTTCATTCTGCGCTGACTGTGTTGCTGCGCAGCAGAGAGCAGGCTCTGAACTGATTCCATTCAAATGCTTTTCCTGTATGAAAGGGAGCAGTGAAAGCAACGATGGATGCACCAATGTAAAGGTGATTGTGTGCTGAACAGGTCCAGCACCAGCTTTCCCTCCTGGCTCTTCTGCTGTGGGAGCAGAGGCCAAACGTTCGTGCTGTACTCACTGTGCTGCCTGCAGCTGAGAGAGACCAGCTGAGAATTTGGATTCAAATGGACTTTTAGGTATGAAACCGAGGAGAGACTGCAATGATGGTGACACCGTTGCAAAGCAGCCTGTGTGCTGAAGAGGCCCAGCATTAGCTTTCCCTGCTGGTTCTTCTGCTGTGGGAGCAGATGCCACTGTTCATTCTGCGCTGACTGTGTTGCTGCGCAGCAGAGAGCAGGCTCTGGACTGATTCCATTCAAATGCTTTTCCTGTATGAAAGGGAGCAGTGAAAGCAACGATGGATGCACCAATGTAAAGGTGATTGTGTGCTGAACAGGTCCAGCACAAGCTTTCAATCCTGGCTCTTCTGCTGTGGGAGCAGAAGCCAAACGTTCGTGCTGTACTCACTGGGGTGCTGGGCAGCTGAAAGCGACCAGCTGAGAATTTGGATTCAAATGGAGTTTTAGGTATGAAACCGAGGAGAGACTGCAATGATGGTGACACCGTTGCAAAGCAGCCTGTGTGCTGAAGAGGCCCAGCACTAGCTTTCCCTGCTGGTTCTTCTGCTGTGGGAGCAGATGCCACTGTTCTTTCTGTGCTGACTGTGTTGCTGCGCAGCAGAGAGCAGGCTCTGAACTGATTCCATTCAAATGCTTTTCCTGTATGAAAGGGAGCAGTGAAAGCAACGATGGATGCACCAATGTAAAGGTGATTGTGTGCTGAACAGGTCCAGCACAAGCTTTCAATCCTGACACTTCTGCTGTGGAAGCAGAGGCCAAACGTTCGTGCTGTACTCACTGTGCTGCCTGCAGCTGAGAGAGACCAGCTGAGAATTTGGATTCAAATGGAGTTTTAGGTATGAAACCGAGGAGAGACTGCAATGATGGTGACACCGTTGCAAAGCAGCCTGTGTGCTGAAGAGGCCCAGCACTAGCTTTCCCTGCTGGTTCTTCTGCTGTGGGAGCAGATGCCACTGTTCATTCTGCGCTGACTGTGTTGCTGCGCAGCAGAGAGCAGGCTCTGGACTGATTCCATTCAAATGCTTTTCCTGTATGAAAGGGAGCAGTGAAAGCAACGATGGATGCACCAATGTAAAGGTGATTGTGTGCTGAACAGGTCCAGCACCAGCTTTCCCTCCTGGCTCTTCTGCTGTGGGAGCAGAGGCCAAACGTTCGTGCTGTACTCACTGTGCTGCCTGCAGCTGAAAGCGACCAGCTGAGAATTTGGATTCAAATGGAGTTTTAGGTATGAAACCGAGGAGAGACTGCAATGATGGTGACACCGCTGCAAAGCAGCCTGTGTGCTGAAGAGGCCCAGCACTAGCTTTCCCTGCTGGTTCTTCTGCTGTGGGAGCAGATGCCACTGTTCGTTCTGTGCTGACTGTGTTGCTGCGCAGCAGAGAGCAGGCTCTGAACTGATTCCATTCAAATGCTTTTCCTGTATGAAAGGGAGGAGTGAAAGCAACAATGGATGCACCAATGTAAAGGTGATTGTGTGCTGAACAGGTCCAGCACAAGCTTTCAATCCTGACACTTCTGCTGTGGAAGCAGAGGCCAAACGTTCGTGCTGTACTCACTGTGCTGCCTGCAGCTGAGAGCGACCAGCTGAGAATTTGGATTCAAATGGACTTTTAGGTATGAAACCGAGGAGAGACTGCAATGATGGTGACACCGTTGCAAAGCAGCCTGTGTGCTGAAGAGGCCCAGCATTAGCTTTCCCTGCTGGTTCTTCTGCTGTGGGAGCAGATGCCACTGTTCATTCTGCGCTGACTGCGTTGCTGCGCAGCAGAGAGCAGGCTCTGAACTGATTCCATTCAAATGCTTTTCCTGTATGAAACTGAGCAGTGAAAGCAACGATGGATGCACCAATGTAAAGGTGATTGTGTGCTGAACAGGTCCAGCACCAGCTTTCAATCCTGACACTTCTGCTGTGGGAGCAGAGGCCAAACGTTCGTGCTGTACTCACTGTGCTGCCTGCAGCTGAGAGCGACCAGCTGAGAATTTGGATTCAAATGGACTTTTAGGTATGAAACCGAGGAGAGACTGCAATGATGGTGACACCGTTGCAAAGCGGCCTGTGTGCTGAAGAGGCCCAGCACCAGCATTCCCTGCTGGTTCTTCTGCTGTGGGAGCAGATGCCACTGTTCATTCTGCGCTGACTGTGTTGCTGCGCATCAGAGAGCAGGCTCTGGACTGATTCCATTCAAATGCTTTTCCTGTATGAAAGGGAGCAGTGAAAGCAACGATGGATGCACCAATGTAAAGGTGATTGTGTGCTGAACAGGTCCAGCACAAGCTTTCAATCCTGGCTCTTCTGCTGTGGGAGCAGAAGCCAAACGTTCGTGCTGTACTCACTGTGCTGCTGGGCAGCTGAAAGCGACCAGCTGAGAATTTGGATTCAAATGGACTTTTAGGTATGAAACTGAGGAGAGACTGCAATGATGGTGACACCGTTGCAAAGCAGCCTGTGTGCTGAAGAGGCCCAGCACTAGCTTTCCCTGCTGGTTCTTCTGCTGTGGGAGCAGATGCCACTGTTCATTCTGCGCTGACTGTGTTGCTGCGCAGCAGAGAGCAGGCTCTGAACTGATTCCATTCAAATGCTTTTCCTGTATGAAAGGGAGCAGTGAAAGCAACGATGGATGCACCAATGTAAAGGTGATTGTGTGCTGAACAGGTCCAGCACCAGCTTTCCCTCCTGGCTCTTCTGCTGTGGGAGCAGAGGCCAAACGTTCGTGCTGTACTCACTGTGCTGCCTGCAGCTGAGAGAGACCAGCTGAGAATTTGGATTCAAATGGACTTTTAGGTATGAAACCGAGGAGAGACTGCAATGATGGTGACACCGTTGCAAAGCAGCCTGTGTGCTGAAGAGGCCCAGCACTAGCTTTCCCTGCTGGTTCTTCTGCTGTGGGAGCAGATGCCACTGTTCATTCTGCGCTGACTGTGTTGCTCCGCAGCAGAGAGCAGGCTCTGGACTGATTCCATTCAAATGCTTTTCCTGTATGAAACTGAGCAGTGAAAGCAACGATGGATGCACCAATGTAAAGGTGATTGTGTGCTGAACAGGTCCAGCACCAGTTTTCAATCCTGACACTTCTGCTGTGGGAGCAGAGGCCAAACGTTCGTGCTGTACTCACTGTGCTGCCTGCAGCTGAGAGAGACCAGCTGAGAATTTGGATTCAAATGGAGTTTTAGGTATGAAACCGAGGAGAGACTGCAATGATGGTGACACCGTTGCAAAGCAGCCTGTGTGCTGAAGAGGCCCAGCACCAGCTTTCCCTGCTGGTTCTTCTGCTGTGGGAGCAGATGCCACTGTTCTTTCTGTGCTGTGTTGCTGCGCAGCAGAGAGCAGGCTCTGGACTGATTCCATTCAAATGCTTTTCCTGTATGAAAGTGAGCAGTGAAAGCAACGATGGATGCACCAATGTAAAGGTGATTCTGTGTTGAACAGGTCCAGCACCAGCTTTCAATCCTGACACTTCTGCTGTGGGAGCAGAGGCCAAACGTTCGTGCTGTACTCACTGTGCTGCCTGCAGCTGAGAGAGACCAGCTGAGAATTTGGATTCAAATGGAGTTTTAGGTATGAAACCGAGGAGAGACTGCAATGATGGTGACACTGTTGCAAAGCAGCCTGTGTGCTGAAGAGGCCCAGCACTAGCTTTCCCTGCTGGTTCTTCTGCTGTGGGAGCAGATGCCACTGTTCGTTTTGTGCTGACTGTGTTGCTGCGCAGCAGAGAGCAGGCTCTGATGAAACCGAGGAGAGGCTGCAATGATGGTGACACCGTTGCAAAGCAGCCTGTGTGCTGAAGAGGCCCAGCACTAGCTTTCCCTGCTGGTTCTTCTGCTGTGGGAGCAGATGCCACTGTTCTTTCTGTGCTGACTGTGTTGCTGCCAGCAGAGAGCAGGCTCTGAACTGATTCCATTCAAATGCTTTTCCTGTATGAAAGGGAGCAGTGAAAGCAACGATGGATGCACCAATGTAAAGGTGATTGTGTGCTGAACAGGTCCAGCACAAGCTTTCAATCCTGGCTCTTCTGCTGTGGGAGCAGAAGCCAAACGTTCGTGCTGTACTCACTGTGCTGCTGGGCAACTGAAAGCGACCAGCTGAGAATTTGGATTCAAATGGAGTTTTAGGTATGAAACCGAGGAGAGACTGCAATGATGGTGACACCGTTGCAAAGCAGCCTGTGTGCTGAAGAGGCCCAGCACTAGCTTTCCCTGCTGGTTCTTCTGCTGTGGGAGCAGATGCCACTGTTCATTCTGTGCTGACAGTGTTGCTGCGCAGCAGAGAGCAGGCTCTGAACTGATTCCATTCAAATGCTTTTCCTGTATGAAAGGGAGCAGTGAAAGCAACGATGGATGCACCAATGTAAAGGTGATTGTGTGCTGAACAGGTCCAGCACAAGCTTTCAATCCTGGCTCTTCTGCTGTGGGAGCAGAAGCCAAACGTTCGTGCTGTACTCACTGTGCTGCTGGGCAACTGAAAGCGACCAGCTGAGAATTTGGATTCAAATGGAGTTTTAGGTATGAAACCGAGGAGAGACTGCAATGATGGTGACACCGTTGCAAAGCAGCCTGTGTGCTGAAGAGGCCCAGCACTAGCTTTCCCTGCTGGTTCTTCTGCTGTGGGAGCAGATGCCACTGTTCATTCTGTGCTGACTGTGTTGCTGCGCAGCAGAGAGCAGGCTCTGAACTGATTCCATTCAAATGCTTTTCCTGTATGAAAGGGAGCAGTGAAAGCAACGATGGATGCACCAATGTAAAGGTGATTGTGTGCTGAACAGGTCCAGCACAAGCTTTCAATCCTGGCTCTTCTGCTGTGGGAGCAGAAGCCAAACGTTCGTGCTGTACTCACTGTGCTGCTGGGCAGCTGAGAGAGACCAGCTGAGAATTTGGATTCAAATGGAGTTTTAGGTATGAAACCGAGGAGAGACTGCAATGATGGTGACACCGTTGCAAAGCAGCCTGTGTGCTGAAGAGGCCCAGCACTAGCTTTCCCTGCTGGTTCTTCTGCTGTGGGAGCAGATGCCACTGTTCATTCTGTGCTGACTGTGTTGCTGCGCAGCAGAGAGCAGGCTCTGAACTGATTCCATTCAAATGCTTTTCCTGTATGAAAGGGAGCAGTGAAAGCAACGATGGATGCACCAATGTAAAGGTGATTGTGTGCTGAACAGGTCCAGCACAAGCTTTCAATCCTGGCTCTTCTGCTGTGGGAGCAGAAGCCAAACGTTCGTGCTGTACTCACTGTGCTGCTGGGCAGCTGAAAGCGACCAGCTGAGAATTTGGATTCAAATGGAGTTTTAGGTATGAAACCGAGGAGAGACTGCAATGATGGTGACACCGTTGCAAAGCAGCCTGTGTGCTGAAGAGGCCCAGCACTAGCTTTCCCTGCTGGTTCTTCTGCTGTGGGAGCAGATGCCACTGTTCATTCTGTGCTGACAGTGTTGCTGCGCAGCAGAGAGCAGGCTCTGAACTGATTCCATTCAAATGCTTTTCCTGTATGAAAGGGAGCAGTGAAAGCAACGATGGATGCACCAATGTAAAGGTGATTGTGTGCTGAACAGGTCCAGCACAAGCTTTCCCTCCTGGCTCTTCTGCTGTGGGAGCAGAAGCCAAACGTTCGTGCTGTACTCACTGTGCTGCTGCAGCTGAGAGCGACCAGCTGAGAATTTGGATTCAAATGGAGTTTTAGGTATGAAACCGAGGAGAGACTGCAATGATGGTGACACCGTTGCAAAGCAGCCTGTGTGCTGAAGAGGCCCAGCACTAGCTTTCCCTGCTGGTTCTTCTGCTGTGGGAGCAGATGCCACTGTTCATTCTGTGCTGACTGTGTTGCTGCCAGCAGAGAGCAGGCTCTGAACTGATTCCATTCAAATGCTTTTCCTGTATGAAAGGGAGCAGTGAAAGCAACGATGGATGCACCAATGTAAAGGTGATTGTGTGCTGAACAGGTCCAGCACAAGCTTTCAATCCTGACACTTCTGCTGTGGGAGCAGAGGCCAAACGTTCGTGCTGTACTCACTGTGCTGCCTGCAGCTGAGAGCGACCAGCTGAGAATTTGGATTCAAATGGAGTTTTAGGTATGAAACCGAGGAGAGACTGCAATGATGGTGACACCGTTGCAAAGCAGCCTGTGTGCTGAAGAGGCCCAGCACTAGCTTTCCCTGCTGGTTCTTCTGCTGTGGGAGCAGATGCCACTGTTCATTCTGTGCTGACTGTGTTGCTGCGCAGCAGAGAGCAGGCTCTGAACTGATTCCATTCAAATGCTTTTCCTGTATGAAAGGGAGCAGTGAAAGCAACGATGGATGCACCAATGTAAAGGTGATTGTGTGCTGAACAGGTCCAGCACAAGCTTTCAATCCTGGCTCTTCTGCTGTGGGAGCAGAAGCCAAACGTTCGTGCTGTACTCACTGTGCTGCTGGGCAACTGAAAGCGACCAGCTGAGAATTTGGATTCAAATGGAGTTTTAGGTATGAAACCGAGGAGAGACTGCAATGATGGTGACACCGTTGCAAAGCAGCCTGTGTGCTGAAGAGGCCCAGCACTAGCTTTCCCTGCTGGTTCTTCTGCTGTGGGAGCAGATGCCACTGTTCATTCTGTGCTGACTGTGTTGCTGCGCAGCAGAGAGCAGGCTCTGAACTGATTCCATTCAAATGCTTTTCCTGTATGAAAGGGAGCAGTGAAAGCAACGATGGATGCACCAATGTAAAGGTGATTGTGTGCTGAACAGGTCCAGCACAAGCTTTCAATCCTGGCTCTTCTGCTGTGGGAGCAGAAGCCAAACGTTCGTGCTGTACTCACTGTGCTGCCTGCAGCTGAGAGAGACCAGCTGAGAATTTGGATTCAAATGGACTTTTAGGTATGAAACCGAGGAGAGGCTGCAATGACTCTGCTTCTGCTGTGGGACTGTTCATTCTGTGCTGTGTTGCTGCGCAGCAGAGAGCAGGCTCTGGACTGATTCCATTCAAATGCTTTTCCTGTATGAAAGTGAGCAGTGAAAGCAACGATGGATGCGCCAATGTAAAGGTGATTGTGTGCTGAACAGGTCCAGCACCAGCTTTCCCTCCTGGCTCTTCTGCTGTGGGAGCAGAGGCCAAACGTTCGTGCTGTACTCACTGTGCTGCCTGCAGCTGAGAGCGACCAGCTGAGAATTTGGATTCAAATGGACTTTTAGGTATGAAACCGAGGAGAGACTGCAATGATGGTGACACCGTTGCAAAGCAGCCTGTGTGCTGAAGAGGCCCAGCACTAGCTTTCCCTGCTGGTTCTTCTGCTGTGGGAGCAGATGCCACTGTTCATTCTGTGCTGACTGTGCTGCAGCCAGCAGAGAGCAGGCTCTGAACTGATTCCATTCAAATGCTTTTCCTGTATGAAAGTGAGCAGTGAAAGCAACGATGGATGCACCAATGTAAAGGTGATTGTGTGCTGAACAGGTCCAGCACCAGCTTTCCCTCCTGGCTCTTCTGCTGTGGGAGCAGAGGCCAAACGTTCGTGCTGTACTCACTGTGCTGCCTGCAGCTGAGAGTGACCAGATGAGAATTTGGATTCAAATGGACTTTTAGGTATGAAACCGAGGAGAGACTGCAATGATGGTGACACCGTTGCAAAGCAGCCTGTGTGCTGAAGAGGCCCAGCACTAGCTTTCCCTGCTGGTTCTTCTGCTGTGGGAGCAGATGCCACTGTTCCTTCTGTGCTGACTGTGTTGCTGCGCAGCAGAGAGCAGGCTCTGGACTGATTCCATTCAAATGCTTTTCCTGTATGAAAGGGAGCAGTGAAAGCAACGATGGATGCACCGATATAAAAGTGACTGTGTGCTGAACAGGTCCAACACCAGCTTTCCCTCCTGGCTCTTATGCTGTGGGAGCAGAGGCCAAACGTTCGTGCTGTGCTCACTGTGCTGCCTGCAGCTGAGAGCGACCAGCTGAGAATTTGGATTCAAATGGACTTTTAGGTATGAAACCGAGGAGAGACTGCAATGATGGTGACACCGTTGCAAAGCAGCCTGTGTGCTGAAGAGGCCCAGCACTAGCTTTCCCTGCTGGTTCTTCTGCTGTGGGAGCAGATGCCACTGTTCATTCTGTGCTGACTGTGTTGCTGCGTAGCAGAGAGCAGCCTCTGGACTGATTGCATTCAAATGCTTTTCCTGTATGAAAGTGAGCAGTGAAAGCAACGATGGATGCACCAATGTAAAGGTGATTCTGTGCTGAACAGGTCCAGCACTATCTTTCCCTCCTGGCTCTTCTGCTGTGGGAGCAGAGGCCAAACGTTCGTGCTGTACTCACTGTGCTGCCTGCAGCTGAGAGAGACCAGCTGAGAATTTGGATTCAAATGGACTTTTAGGTATGAAACCGAGGAGAGACTGCAATGATGATGACACCGTTGCAAAGCAGCCTGTGTGCTGAAGAGGCCCAGCACTAGCTTTCCCTGCTGGTTCTTCTGCTGTGGGAGCAGATGCCACTGTTCATTCTGTGCTGACTGTGTTGCTGCGCAGCAGAGAGCAGGCTCTGAACTGATTCCATTCAAATGCTTTTCCTGTATGAAAGGGAGCAGTGAAAGCAACGATGGATGCACCAATGTAAAGGTGATTGTGTGCTGAACAGGTCCAGCACCAGCATTCCCTCCTGGCTCTTCTGCTGTGGGAGCAGAGGCCAAACGTTCGTGCTGTGCTCACTGTGCTGCCTGCAGCTGAGAGCGACCAGCTGAGAATTTGGATTCAAATGGACTTTTAGGTATGAAACCGAGGAGAGACTGCAATGATGGTGACACCGTTGCAAAGCAGCCTGTGTGCTGAAGAGGCCCAGCACTAGCTTTCCCTGCTGGTTCTTCTGCTGTGGGAGCAGATGCCACTGTTCATTCTGTGCTGACTGTGCTGCTGCCAGCAGAGAGCAGGCTCTGAACTGATTCCATTCAAATGCTTTTCCTGTATGAAAGTGAGCAGTGAAAGCAACGATGGATGCACCAATGTAAAGGTGATTCTGTGCTGAACAGGTCCAGCACCAGCTTTCCCTCCTGGCTCTTCTGCTGTGGGAGCAGAGGCCAAACGTTCGTGCTGTACTCACTGTGCTGCTTGCAGCTGAGAGTGACCAGCTGAGAATTTGGATTCAAATGGACTTTTAGGTATGAAACCGAGGAGAGACTGCAATGATGGTGACACCGTTGCAAAGCAGCCTGTGTGCTGAAGAGGCCCAGCACTAGCTTTCCCTGCTGGTTCTTCTGCTGTGGGAGCAGATGCCACTGTTCATTCTGTGCTGACTGTGTTGCTGCGCAGCAGAGAGCAGGCTCTGGACTGATTCCATTCAAATGCTTTTCCTGTATGAAAGGGAGCAGTGAAAGCAACGATGGATGCACCGATGTAAAAGAGACTGTGTGCTGAACTGGTCCAACACCAGCTTTCCCTCCTGGCTCTTCTGCTGTGGGAGCAGAGGCCAAACGTTTGTACTGTACTCACTGGGCTGCTGGGCAGCTGAAAGCGACCAGCTGAGAATTTGGATTCAAATGGAGTTTTAGGTATGAAACCGAGGAGAGACTGCAATGATGGTGACACCGTTGCAAAGCAGCCTGTGTGCTGAAGAGGCCCAGCACCAGCTTTCCCTGCTGGTTCTTCTGCTGTGGGAGCAGATGCCACTGTTCTTTCTGTGCTGACTGTGTTGCTGCCAGCAGAGAGCAGGCTCTGAACTGATTCCATTCAAATGCTTTTCCTGTATGAAAGAGAGCAGTGAAAGCAAAGATGGATGCACCAATGTAAAGGTGATTGTGTGCTGAACAGGTCCAGCACCAGCTTTCCCTCCTGGCTCTTCTGCTGTGGGAGCAGAGGCCAAACGTTCGTGCTGTGCTCACTGTGCTGCCTGCAGCTGAGAGCGACCAGCTGAGAATTTGGATTCAAATGGACTTTTAGGTATGAAACCGAGGAGAGACTGCAATGATGGTGACACCGTTGCAAAGCAGCCTGTGTGCTGAAGAGGCCCAGCACTAGCTTTCCCTGCTGGTTCTTCTGCTGTGGGAGCAGATGCCACTGTTCATTCTGTGCTGACTGTGTTGCTGCGCAGCAGAGAGCAGGCTCTGGACTGATTCCATTCAAATGCTTTTCCTGTATGAAAGGGAGCAGTGAAAGCAACGATGGATGCACCAATGTAAAGGTGATTGTGTGCTGAACAGGTCCAACACCAGCTTTCAATCCTGACACTTCTGCTGTGGGAGCAGAGGCCAAACGTTCGTGCTGTACTCACTGTGCTGCCTGCAGCTGAGAGCGACCAGCAAAGAATTTGGATTCAAATGGACTTTTAGGTGTGAAACCGAGGAGAGACTGCAATGATGGTGACACCGTTGCAAAGCAGCCTGTGTGCTGAAGAGGCCCAGCACCACCTTTCCCTGCTGGTTCTTCTGCTGTGGGAGCAGATGCCACTGTTCTTTCTGTGCTGACTGTGTTGCTGCCAGCAGAGAGCAGGCTCTGAACTGATTCCATTCAAATGCTTTTCCTGCATGAAAGGGAGCAGTGAAAGCAACGATGGATGCACCAATGTAAAGGTGATTGTGTGCTGAACAGGTCCAGCACCAGCTTTCACTCCTGGCTCTTCTGCTGTGGGAGCAGAAGCCAAACGTTCGTGCTGTACTCACTGTGCTGCCTGCAGCTGAGAGCGACCAGCTGAGAATTTGGATTCAAATGGAGTTTTAGGTATGAAACCGAGGAGAGACTGCAATGATGGTGACATCGTTGCAAAGCAGCCTGTGTGCTGAAGAGGCCCAGCACTAGCTTTCCCTGCTGGTTCTTCTGCTGTGGGAGCAGATGCCACTGTTCATTCTGTGCTGACTGTGCTGCTGCCAGCAGAGAGCAGGCTCTGAACTGATTCCATTCAAATGCTTTTCCTGTATGAAAGTGAGCAGTGAAAGCAACGATGGATGCACCAATGTAAAGGTGATTGTGTGCTGAACAGGTCCAGCACCAGCTTTCCCTCCTGGCTCTTCTGCTGTGGGAGCAGAGGCCAAACGTTCGTGCTGTACTCACTGTGCTGCTTGCAGCTGAGAGTGACCAGCTGAGAATTTGGATTCAAATGGACTTTTAGGTATGAAACCGAGGAGAGACTGCAATGATGGTGACACCGTTGCAAAGCAGCCTGTGTGCTGAAGAGGCCCAGCACTAGCTTTCCCTGCTGGTTCTTCTGCTGTGGGAGCAGATGCCACTGTTCATTCTGTGCTGACTGTGTTGCTGCGCAGCAGAGAGCAGGCTCTGAACTGATTCCATTCAAATGCTTTTCCTGTATGAAAGGGAGCAGTGAAAGCAACGATGGATGCACCGATGTAAAAGAGACTGTGTGTTGAACTGGTCCAACACCAGCTTTCCCTCCTGGCTCTTCTGCTGTGGGAGCAGAGGCCAAACGTTCGTGCTGTACTCACTGGCCTGCTGGGCAGCTGAAAGCGACCAGCAAAGAATTTGGATTCAAATGGACTTTTAGGTGTGAAACCGAGGAGAGACTGCAATGATGGTGACACCTTTGCAAAGCAGCCTGTGTGCTGAAGAGGCCCAGCACTAGCTTTCCCTGCTGGTTCTTCTGCTGTGGGAGCAGATGCCACTGTTCATTCTGTGCTGACTGTGTTGCTGCGCAGCAGAGAGCAGGCTCTGGACTGATTGCATTCAAATGCTTTTCCTGTATGAAAGTGAGCAGTGAAAGCAACGATGGATGCACCAATGTAAAGGTGATTGTGTGCTGAACAGGTCCAGCACTAGCTTTCAATGGATGCACCAATGTAAAGGTGATTGTGTGCTGAACAGGTCCAGCACCAGCTTTCCCTCCTGGCTCTTCTGCTGTGGGAGCAGAGGCCAAACGTTCGTGCTGTGCTCACTGTGCTGCCTGCAGCTGAGAGCGACCAGCTGAGAATTTGGATTCAAATGGAGTTTTAGGTATGAAACCGAGGAGAGACTGCAATGATGGTGACACCGTTGCAAAGCAGCCTGTGTGCTGAAGAGGCCCAGCACTAGCTTTCCCTGCTGGTTCTTCTGCTGTGGGAGCAGATGCCACTGTTCATTCTGTGCTGACTGTGTTGCAGCCAGCAGAGAGCAGGCTCTGAACTGATTCCATTCAAATGCTTTTCCTGTATGAAAGTGAGCAGTGAAAGCAACGATGGATACACCAATGTAAAGGTGATTGTGTGCTGAACAGGTCCAGCACCAGCTTTCCCTCCTGGCTCTTCTGCTGTGGGAGCAGAGGCCAAACGTTCGTGCTGTACTTACTCTGCTGCCTGCAGCTGAGAGTGACCAGCTGAGAATTTGGATTCAAATGGACTTTTAGGTATGAAACCGAGGAGAGACTGCAATGATGGTGACACCGTTGCAAAGCAGCCTGTGTGCTGAAGAGGCCCAGCACTAGCTTTCCCTGCTGGTTCTTCTGCTGTGGGAGCAGATGCCACTGTTCATTCTGCGCTGACTGTGTTGCTGCGCAGCAGAGAGCAGGCTCTGAACTGATTCCATTCAAATGCTTTTCCTGTATGAAAGGGAGAAGTGAAAGCAACGATGGATGCACCAATGTAAAGGTGATTGTGTGCTGAACAGGTCCAGCACAAGCTTTCAATCCTGGCTCTTCTGCTGTGGGAGCAGAGGCCAAACGTTCGTGCTGTACTCACTGGGCTGCTGGGCAGCTGAGAGCGACCAGCTGAGAATTTGGATTCAAATGGACTTTTAGGTATGAAACCGAGGAGAGACTGCAATGATGGTGACACCTTTGCAAAGCAGCCTGTGTGCTGAAGAGGCCCAGCACTAGCTTTCCCTGCTGGTTCTTCTGCTGTGGGAGCAGATGCCACTGTTCATTCTGTGCTGACTGTGTTGCTGCGCAGCAGAGAGCAGGCTCTGGACTGATTCCATTCAAATGCTTTTCCTGTATGAAAGTGAGCAGTGAAAGCAACGATGGATGCACCAATGTAAAGGTGATTGTGTGCTGAACAGGTCCAGCACTAGCTTTCAATCCTGGCTCTTCTGCTGTGGGAGCAGAAGCCAAACGTTCGTGCTGTACTCACTGTGCTGCCTGCAGCTGAGAGAGACCAGCTGAGAATTTGGATTCAAATGGAGTTTTAGGTATGAAACCGAGGAGAGACTGCAATGATGGTGACACCGTTGCAAAGCAGCCTGTGTGCTGAAGAGGCCCAGCATTAGCTTTCTCTGCTGGTTCTTCTGCTGTGGGAGCAGATGCCACTGTTCATTCTGTGCTGTGTTGCTGCGCAGCAGAGAGCAGGCTCTGGACTGATTCCATTCAAATGCTTTTCCTGTATGAAAGGGAGCAGTGAAAGCAACGATGGATGCGCCAATGTAAAGGTGATTGTGTGCTGAACAGGTCCAGCACCAGCTTTCCCTCCTGGCTCTTCTGCTGTGGGAGCAGAGGCCAAACGTTCGTGCTGTGCTCACTGTGCTGCCTGCAGCTGAGAGCGACCAGCTGAGAATTTGGATTCAAATGGAGTTTTAGGTATGAAACCGAGGAGAGACTGCAATGATGGTGACACCGTTGCAAAGCAGCCTGTGTGCTGAAGAGGCCCAGCACTAGCTTTCCCTGCTGGTTCTTCTGCTGTGGGAGCAGATGCCACTGTTCATTCTGTGCTGACTGTGCTGCAGCCAGCAGAGAGCAGGCTCTGAACTGATTCCATTCAAATGCTTTTCCTGTATGAAAGTGAGCAGTGAAAGCAACGATGGATGCACCAATGTAAAGGTGATTGTGGGTGATTCTGTGCTGAACAGGTCCAGCACTATCTTTCCCTCCTGGCTCTTCTGCTGTGGGAGCAGAGGCCAAACGTTCATGCTGTACTCACTGTGCTGCCTGCAGCTGAGAGAGACCAGCTGAGAATTTGGATTCAAATGGAGTTTTAGGTATGAAACCGAGGAGAGACTGCAATGATGGTGACACCGTTGCAAAGCAGCCTGTGTGCTGAAGAGGCCCAGCACTAGCTTTCCCTGCTGGTTCTTCTGCTGTGGGAGCAGATGCCACTGTTCATTCTGTGCTGACTGTGTTGCTGCGCAGCAGAGAGCAGGCTCTGAACTGATTCCATTCAAATGCTTTTCCTGTATGAAAGTGAGCAGTGAAAGCAACGATGGATGCACCAATGTAAAGGTGATTCTGTGCTGAACAGGTCCAGCACCAGCTTTCCCTCCTGGCTCTTCTGCTGTGGGAGCAGAGGCCAAACGTTCGTGCTGTGCTCACTGTGCTGCCTGCAGCTGAGAGCGACCAGCTGAGAATTTGGATTCAAATGGAGTTTTAGGTATGAAACCGAGGAGAGACTGCAATGATGGTGACACCGTTGCAAAGCAGCCTGTGTGCTGAAGAGGCCCAGCACTAGCTTTCCCTGCTGGTTCTTCTGCTGTGGGAGTAGATGCCACTGTTCATTCTGCGCTGACTGTGTTGCTGCGCAGCAGAGAGCCGGCTCTGAACTGATTCCATTCAAATGCTTTTCCTGTATGAAAGTGAGCAGTGAAAGCAACGATGGATGCACCAATGTAAAGGTGATTGTGTGCTGAACAGGTCAAGCAACAGCTTTCCCTCCTGGCTCTTCTGCTGTGGGAGCAGAGGCCAAACGTTCGTGCTGTACTCACTGTGCTGCCTGCAGCTGAGAGAGTCCAGCTGAGAATTTGGATTCAAATGGAGTTTTAGGTATGAAACCGAGGAGAGACTGCAATGATGGTGACACCGTTGCAAAGCAGCCTGTGTGCTGAAGAGGCCCAGCACTAGCTTTCCCTGCTGGTTCTTCTGCTGTGGGAGCAGATGCCACTGTTCATTCTGTGCTGACTGTGTTGCTGCGCAGCAGAGAGCAGGCTCTGAACTGATTCCATTCAAATGCTTTTCCTGTATGAAAGGGAGAAGTGAAAGCAACGATGGATGCACCAATGTAAAGGTGATTGTGTGCTGAACAGGTCCAGCACAAGCTTTCAATCCTGGCTCTTCTGCTGTGGGAGCAGAAGCCAAACGTTCGTGCTGTACTCACTGGGCTGCTGGGCAGCTGAAAGCGACCAGCTGAGAATTTGGATTCAAATGGACTTTTAGGTATGAAACCGAGGAGAGACTGCAATGATGGTGACACCGTTGCAAAGCAGCCTGTGTGCTGAAGAGGCCCAGCATTAGCTTTCCCTGCTGGTTCTTCTGCTGTGGGAGCAGATGCCACTGTTCTTTCTGTGCTGACTGTGTTGCTGCCAGCAGAGAGCAGGCTCTGAACTGATTCCATTCAAATGCTTTTCCTGCATGAAAGGGAGCAGTGAAAGCAACGATGGATGCACCAATGTAAAGGTGATTGTGTGCTGAAAAGGTCCAGCACCAGCTTTCAATCCTGACACTTCTGCTGTGGGAGCAGAGGCCAAACGTTCGTGCTGTACTCACTGTGCTGCCTGCAGCTGAGAGCGACCAGCTGAGAATTTGGATTCAAATGGACTTTTAGGTATGAAACCGAGGAGAGACTGCAATGATGGTGACACCTTTGCAAAGCAGCCTGTGTGCTGAAGAGGCCCAGCACTAGCTTTCCCTGCTGGTTCTTCTGCTGTGGGAGCAGATGCCACTGTTCATTCTGTGCTGACTGTGTTGCTGCGCAGCAGAGAGCAGGCTCTGGACTGATTCCATTCAAATGCTTTTCCTGTATGAAAGTGAGCAGTGAAAGCAACGATGGATGCACCAATGTAAAGGTGATTGTGTGCTGAACAGGTCCAGCACTAGCTTTCAATCCTGGCTCTTCTGCTGTGGGAGCAGAGGCCAAACGTTCGTGCTGTACTCACTGTGCTGCCTGCAGCTGAGAGAGACCAGCTGAGAATTTGGATTCAAATGGAGTTTTAGGTATGAAACCGAGGAGAGACTGCAATGATGGTGACACCGTTGCAAAGCAGCCTGTGTGCTGAAGAGGCCCAGCATTAGCTTTCTCTGCTGGTTCTTCTGCTGTGGGAGCAGATGCCACTGTTCATTCTGTGCTGTGTTGCTGCGCAGCAGAGAGCAGGCTCTGGACTGATTCCATTCAAATGCTTTTCCTGTATGAAAGGGAGCAGTGAAAGCAACGATGGATGCGCCAATGTAAAGGTGATTGTGTGCTGAACAGGTCCAGCACCAGCTTTCCCTCCTGGCTCTTCTGCTGTGGGAGCAGAGGCCAAACGTTCGTGCTGTGCTCACTGTGCTGCCTGCAGCTGAGAGCGACCAGCTGAGAATTTGGATTCAAATGGAGTTTTAGGTATGAAACCGAGGAGAGACTGCAATGATGGTGACACCGTTGCAAAGCAGCCTGTGTGCTGAAGAGGCCCAGCACTAGCTTTCCCTGCTGGTTCTTCTGCTGTGGGAGCAGATGCCACTGTTCATTCTGTGCTGACTGTGTTGCTGCGTAGCAGAGAGCAGGCTCTGGACTGATTCCATTCAAATGCTTTTCCTGTATGAAAGTGAGCAGTGAAAGCAACGGTGGATGCACCAATGTAAAGGTGATTCTGTGCTGAACAGGTCCAGCACTATCTTTCCCTCCTGGCTCTTCTGCTGTGGGAGCAGAAGCCAAACGTTCGTGCTGTACTCACTGTGCTGCCTGCAGCTGAGAGAGACCAGCTGAGAATTTGGATTCAAATGGACTTTTAGGTATGAAACCGAGGAGAGACTGCAATGATGGTGACACCGTTGCAAAGCAGCCTGTGTGCTGAAGAGGCCCAGCACTAGCTTTCCCTGCTGGTTCTTCTGCTGTGGGAGCAGATGCCACTGTTCATTCTGTGCTGACTGTGTTGCTGCGCAGCAGAGAGCAGGCTCTGAACTGATTCCATTCAAATGCTTTTCCTGTATGAAAGTGAGCAGTGAAAGCAACGATGGATGCACCAATGTAAAGGTGATTGTGTGCTGAACAGGTCCAGCACCAGCTTTCCCTCCTGGCTCTTCTGCTGTGGGAGCAGAGGCCAAACGTTCGTGCTGTGCTCACTGTGCTGCCTGCAGCTGAGAGCGACCAGCTGAGAATTTGGATTCAAATGGACTTTTAGGTATGAAACCGAGGAGAGACTGCAATGATGGTGACACCGTTGCAAAGCAGCCTGTGTGCTGAAGAGGCCCAGCACTAGCTTTCCCTGCTGGTTCTTCTGCTGTGGGAGCAGATGCCACTGTTCATTCTGTGCTGACTGTGCTGCTGCCAGCAGAGAGCAGGCTCTGGACTGATTCCATTCAAATGCTTTTCCTGTATGAAAGTGAGCAGTGAAAGCAACGATGGATGCACCAATGTAAAGGTGATTCTGTGCTGAACAGGTCCAGCACCAGCTTTCCCTCCTGGCTCTTCTGCTGTGGGAGCAGAGGCCAAACGTTCGTGCTGTACTCACTGTGCTGCTGCAGCTGAGAGAGACCAGCTGAGAATTTGGATTCAAATGGACTTTTAGGTATGAAACCGAGGAGAGACTGCAATGATGGTGACACCGTTGCAAAGCAGCCTGTGTGCTGAAGAGGCCCAGCACTAGCTTTCCCTGCTGGTTCTTCTGCTGTGGGAGCAGATGCCACTGTTCATTCTGTGCTGACTGTGTTGCTGCGCAGCAGAGAGCAGGCTCTGAACTGATTCCATTCAAATGCTTTTCCTGTATGAAAGTGAGCAGTGAAAGCAACGATGGATGCACCAATGTAAAGGTGATTGTGTGCTGAACAGGTCCAGCACAAGCTTTCAATCCTGGCTCTTCTGCTGTGGGAGCAGAGGCCAAACGTTCGTGCTGTACTCACTGTGCTGCCTGCAGCTGAGAGAGACCAGCAAAGAATTTGGATTCAAATGGAGTTTTAGGTATGAAACCGAGGAGAGACTGCAATGATGGTGACACCGTTGCAAAGCAGCCTGTGTGCTGAAGAGGCCCAGCACCACCTTTCCCTGCTGGTTCTTCTGCTGTGGGAGCAGATGCCACTGATCTTTCTGTGCTGACTGTGTTGCTGCCATCAGAGAGCAGGCTCTGAACTGATTCCATTCAAATGCTTTTCCTGCATGAAAGGGAGCAGTGAAAGCAACGATGGATGCACCAATGTAAAGGTGATTGTGTGCTGAACAGGTCCAGCACCAGCTTTCACTCCTGGCTCTTCTGCTGTGGGAGCAGAGGCCAAACGTTCGTGCTGTGCTCACTGTGCTGCCTGCAGCTGAGAGCGACCAGCTGAGAATTTGGATTCAAATGGACTTTTAGGTATGAAACCGAGGAGAGACTGCAATGATGGTGACATCGTTGCAAAGCAGCCTGTGTGCTGAAGAGGCCCAGCACCAGTTCTTCTGCTGTCAGATGCCACTGCATTCTGTGCTGACTGTGCTGCTGCCAGCAGAGAGCAGGCTCTGAACTGATTCCATTCAAATGCTTTTCCTGTATGAAAGGGAGCAGTGAAAGCAACGATGGATGCACCGATGTAAAATTGACTGTGTGCTGAACAGGTCCAACACCAGCTTTCCCTCCTGGCTCTTCTGCTGTGGGAGCAGAGGCCAAACGTTCGTGCTGTACTCACTGTGCTGCCTGCAGCTGAGAGCGACCAGCTGAGAATTTGGATTCAAATGGACTTTTAGGTATGAAACCGAGGAGAGACTGCAATGATGGTGACATCGTTGCAAAGCAGCCTGTGTGCTGAAGAGGCCCAGCACTAGCTTTCCCTGCTGGTTCTTCTGCTGTGGGAGCAGATGCCACTGTTCATTCTGTGCTGACTGTGCTGCTGCCAGCAGAGAGCAGGCTCTGAACTGATTCCATTCAAATGCTTTTCCTGTATGAAAGTGAGCAGTGAAAGCAACGATGGATGCACCAATGTAAAGGTGATTGTGTGCTGAACAGGTCCAGCACCAGCTTTCCCTCCTGGCTCTTCTGCTGTGGGAGCAGAGGCCAAACGTTCGTGCTGTACTCACTGTGCTGCTTGCAGCTGAGAGTGACCAGCTGAGAATTTGGATTCAAATGGACTTTTAGGTATGAAACCGAGGAGAGACTGCAATGATGGTGACACCGTTGCAAAGCAGCCTGTGTGCTGAAGAGGCCCAGCACTAGCTTTCCCTGCTGGTTCTTCTGCTGTGGGAGCAGATGCCACTGTTCATTCTGTGCTGACTGTGTTGCTGCGCAGCAGAGAGCAGGCTCTGAACTGATTCCATTCAAATGCTTTTCCTGTATGAAAGGGAGCAGTGAAAGCAACGATGGATGCACCGATGTAAAAGAGACTGTGTGCTGAACTGGTCCAACACCAGCTTTCCCTCCTGGCTCTTCTGCTGTGGGAGCAGAGGCCAAACGTTCGTGCTGTACTCACTGGCCTGCTGGGCAGCTGAAAGCGACCAGCTGAGAATTTGGATTCAAATGGAGTTTTAGGTATGAAACCGAGGAGAGACTGCAATGATGGTGACACCGTTGCAAAGCAGCCTGTGTGCTGAAGAGGCCCAGCACCAGCTTTCCCTGCTGGTTCTTCTGCTGTGGGAGCAGATGCCACTGTTCTTTCTGTGCTGACTGTGTTGCTGCCAGCAGAGAGCAGGCTCTGAACTGATTCCATTCAAATGCTTTTCCTGTATGAAAGAGAGCAGTGAAAGCAAAGATGGATGCACCAATGTAAAGGTGATTGTGTGCTGAACAGGTCCAGCACCAGCTTTCCCTCCTGGCTCTTCTGCTGTGGGAGCAGAGGCCAAACGTTCGTGCTGTGCTCACTGTGCTGCCTGCAGCTGAGAGCGACCAGCTGAGAATTTGGATTCAAATGGAGTTTTAGGTATGAAACCGAGGAGAGACTGCAATGATGGTGACACCGTTGCAAAGCAGCCTGTGTGCTGAAGAGGCCCAGCACTAGCTTTCCCTGCTGGTTCTTCTGCTGTGGGAGCAGATGCCACTGTTCATTCTGTGCTGACTGTGTTGCTGCGCAGCAGAGAGCAGGCTCTGGACTGATTCCATTCAAATGCATTTCCTGTATGAAAGGGAGCAGTGAAAGCAACGATGGATGCACCAATGTAAAGGTGATTGTGTGCTGAACAGGTCCAACACCAGCTTTCAATCCTGACACTTCTGCTGTGGGAGCAGAGGCCAAACGTTCGTGCTGTACTCACTGTGCTGCCTGCAGCTGAGAGCGACCAGCTGAGAATTTGGATTCAAATGGACTTTTAGGTATGAAACCGAGGAGAGACTGCAATGATGGTGACACCGTTGCAAAGCAGCCTGTGTGCTGAAGAGGCCCAGCACTAGCTTTCCCTGCTGGTTCTTCTGCTGTGGGAGCAGATGCCACTGTTCATTCTGTGCTGACTGTGTTGCTGCGCAGCAGAGAGCAGGCTCTGAACTGATTCCATTCAAATGCTTTTCCTGTATGAAAGTGAGCAGTGAAAGCAACGATGGATGCACCAATGTAAAGGTGATTGTGTGCTGAACAGGTCCAGCACAAGCTTTCAATCCTGACACTTCTGCTGTGGGAGCAGAGGCCAAACGTTCGTGCTGTACTCACTGTGCTGCCTGCAGCTGAGAGCGACCAGCAAAGAATTTGGGTTCAAATGGACTTTTAGGTGTGAAACCGAGGAGAGACTGCAATGATGGTGACACCTTTGCAAAGCAATGTAAAGGTGATTGTGTGCTGAACAGGTCCAGCACCAGCTTTCACTCCTGGCTCTTCTGCTGTGGGAGCAGAGGCCAAACGTTCGTGCTGTACTCACTGTGCTGCTGGGCAGCTGAAAGCGACCAGCTGAGAATTTGGATTCCAATGGACTTTTAGGTATGAAACCGAGGAGAGACTGCAATGATGGTGACACCGTTGCAAAGCAGCCTGTGTGCTGAAGAGGCCCAGCACCAGCTTTCCCTGCTGGTTCTTCTGCTGTGGGAGCAGATGCCACTGTTCTTTCTGTGCTGACTGTGTTGCTGCCAGCAGAGAGCAGGCTCTGAACTGATTCCATTCAAATGCTTTTCCTGTATGAAAGAGAGCAGTGAAAGCAAAGATGGATGCACCAATGTAAAGGTGATTGTGTGATGAACAGGTCCAGCACCAGCTTTCCCTCCTGGCTCTTCTGCTGTGGGAGCAGAGGCCAAACGTTCGTGCTGTGCTCACTGAGCTGAGAGCGACCAGCTGAGAATTTGGATTCAAATGGACTTTTAGGTATGAAACCGAGGAGAGACTGCAATGATGGTGACACCGTTGCAAAGCAGCCTGTGTGCTGAAGAGGCCCAGCACTAGCTTTCCCTGCTGGTTCTTCTGCTGTGGGAGCAGATGCCACTGTTCATTCTGTGCTGACTGTGTTGCTGCGCAGCAGAGAGCAGGCTCTGGACTGATTCCATTCAAATGCTTTTCCTGTATGAAAGTGAGCAGTGAAAGCAACGATGGATGCACCAATGTAAAGGTGATTGTGTGCTGAACAGGTCCAACACCAGCTTTCAATCCTGACACTTCTGCTGTGGGAGCAGAGGCCAAACGTTCGTGCTGTACTCACTGTGCTGCCTGCAGCTGAGAGCGACCAGCTGAGAATTTGGATTCAAATGGACTTTTAGGTATGAAACCGAGGAGAGACTGCAATGATGGTGACACCGTTGCAAAGCAGCCTGTGTGCTGAAGAGGCCCAGCACTAGCTTTCCCTGCTGGTTCTTCTGCTGTGGGAGCAGATGCCACTGTTCATTCTGTGCTGACTGTGTTGCTGCCAGCAGAGAGCAGGCTCTGAACTGATTCCATTCAAATGCTTTTCCTGTATGAAAGTGAGCAGTGAAAGCAACGATGGATGCACCAATGTAAAGGTGATTGTGTGCTGAACAGGTCCAGCACCAGCTTTCAATCCTGACTCTTCTGCTGTGGGAGCAGAGGCCAAACGTTCGTGCTGTACTCACTGTGCTGCCTGCAGCTGAGAGCGACCAGCTGAGAATTTGGATTCAAATGGACTTTTAGGTATGAAACCGAGGAGAGACTGCAATGATGGTGACACCGTTGCAAAGCAGCCTGTGTGCTGAAGAGGCCCAGCACTAGCTTTCCCTGCTGGTTCTTCTGCTGTGGGAGCAGATGCCACTGTTCATTCTGTGCTGACTGTGTTGCTGCGCAGCAGAGAGCAGGCTCTGGACTGATTCCATTCAAATGCTTTTCCTGTATGAAAGTGAGCAGTGAAAGCAACGATGGATGCACCAATGTAAAGGTGATTGTGTGCTGAACAGGTCCAGCACAAGCTTTCCCTCCTGGCTCTTCTGCTGTGGGAGCAGAAGCCAAACGTTCGTGCTGTACTCACTGTGCTGCCTGCAGCTGAGAGAGACCAGCTGAGAATTTGGATTCAAATGGACTTTTAGGTATGAAACCGAGGAGAGACTGCAATGATGGTGACACCGTTGCAAAGCAGCCTGTGTGCTGAAGAGGCCCAGCACTAGCTTTCCCTGCTGGTTCTTCTGCTGTGGGAGCAGATGCCACTGTTCATTCTGTGCTGACTGTGTTGCTGCGCAGCAGAGAGCAGGCTCTGAACTGATTCCATTCAAATGCTTTTCCTGTATGAAAGGGAGCAGTGAAAGCAACGATGGATGCACCAATGTAAAGGTGATTGTGTGCTGAACAGGTCCAGCACAAGCTTTCAATCCTGGCTCTTCTGCTGTGGGAGCAGAGGCCAAACGTTCGTGCTGTACTCACTGTGCTGCTGGGCAGCTGAAAGCGACCAGCTGAGAATTTGGATTCAAATGGACTTTTAGGTATGAAACCGAGGAGAGACTGCAATGATGGTGACACCGTTGCAAAGCAGCCTGTGTGCTGAAGAGGCCCAGCACCAGCTTTCCCTGCTGGTTCTTCTGCTGTGGGAGCAGATGCCACTGTTCATTCTGTGCTGACTGTGTTGCTGCCAGCAGAGAGCAGGCTCTGAACTGATTCCATTCAAATGCTTTTCCTGTATGAAAGTGAGCAGTGAAAGCAACGATGGATGCACCAATGTAAAGGTGATTGTGTGCTGAACAGGTCCAGCACCAGCTTTCAATCCTGGCTCTTCTGCTGTGGGAGCAGAAGCCAAACGTTCGTGCTGTACTCACTGTGCTGCCTGCAGCTGAGAGTGACCAGCTGAGAATTTGGATTCAAATGGACTTTTAGGTATGAAACCGAGGAGAGACTGCAATGATGGTGACACCGTTGCAAAGCAGCCTGTGTGCTGAAGAGGCCCAGCACTAGCTTTCCCTGCTGGTTCTTCTGCTGTGGGAGCAGATGCCACTGTTCATTCTGTGCTGACTGTGTTGCTGCGCAGCAGAGAGCAGGCTCTGAACTGATTCCATTCAAATGCTTTTCCTGTATGAAAGTGAGCAGTGAAAGCAACGATGGATGCACCAATGTAAAGGTGATTGTGTGCTGAACAGGTCCAGCACCAGCTTTCCCTCCTGGCTCTTCTGCTGTGGGAGCAGAGGCCAAACGTTCGTGCTGTACTCACTGTGCTGCCTGCAGCTGAGAGTGACCAGCTGAGAATTTGGATTCAAATGGACTTTTAGGTATGAAACCGAGGAGAGACTGCAATGATGGTGACACCGTTGCAAAGCAGCCTGTGTGCTGAAGAGGCCCAGCACTAGCTTTCCCTGCTGGTTCTTCTGCTGTGGGAGCAGATGCCACTGTTCATTCTGTGCTGACTGTGTTGCTGCGCAGCAGAGAGCAGGCTCTGAACTGATTCCATTCAAATGCTTTTCCTGTATGAAAGGGAGCAGTGAAAGCAACGATGGATGCACCAATGTAAAGGTGATTGTGTGCTGAACAGGTCCAGCACCAGCTTTCCCTCCTGGCTCTTCTGCTGTGGGAGCAGAGGCCAAACGTTCGTGCTGTACTCACTGTGCTGCCTGCAGCTGAGAGCGACCAGCTGAGAATTTGGATTCAAATGGACTTTTAGGTATGAAACCGAGGAGAGACTGCAATGATGGTGACACCGTTGCAAAGCAGCCTGTGTGCTGAAGAGGCCCAGCACCAGCTTTCCCTGCTGGTTCTTCTGCTGTGGGAGCAGATGCCACTGTTCTTTCTGTGCTGACTGTGTTGCTGCCAGCAGAGAGCAGGCTCTGAACTGATTCCATTCAAATGCTTTTCCTGTATGAAAGGGAGCAGTGAAAGCAACGATGGATGCACGATGCCACTGCTCATTCTGTCCTGACTGTGTTACTGCGTAGCAGAGAGCAGGCTCTGGACTGATTCCATTCAAATGCTTTTCCTGTATGAAAGTGAGCAGTGAAAGCAACGATGGATGCACCGATGTAAAAGTGACTGTGTGCGGAACAGGTCCAACACCAGCTTTCCCTCCTGGCTCTTCTGCTGTGGGAGCAGAGGCCAAACGTTCGTGCAGTACTCACTGGGCTGCTGGGCAGCTGAAAGCGACCAGCTGAGAATTTGGATTCAAATGGACTTTTAGGTATGAAACCGAGGAGAGACTGCAATGATGGTGACACCGTTGCAAAGCAGCCTGTGTGCTGAAGAGGCCCAGCACCAGCTTTCCCTGCTGGTTCTTCTGCTGTGGGAGCAGATGCCACTGTTCATTCTGTGCTGACTGTGTTGCTGCGCAGCAGAGAGCAGGCTCTGAACTGATTCCATTCAAATGCTTTTCCTGTATGAAAGTGGAGCAGTGAAAGCAACGATGGATGCACCAATGTAAAGGTGATTGTGTGCTGAACAGGTCCAGCACCAGCTTTCCCTCCTGGCTCTTATGCTGTGGGAGCAGAGGCCAAACGTTCGTGCTGTACTCACTGTGCTGCTTGCAGCTGAAAGCGAACAGCTGAGAATTTGGATTCAAATGGACTTTTAGGTATGAAACCGAGGAGAGACTGCAATGATGGTGACACCGTTGCAAAGCAGCCTGTGTGCTGAAGAGGCCCAGCACCAGCTTTCCCTGCTGGTTCTTCTGCTGTGGGAGCAGATGCCACTGTTCATTCTGTGCTGACTGTGTTGCTGCGCAGCAGAGAGCAGGCTCTGAACTGATTCCATTCAAATGCTTTTCCTGTATGAAAGGGAGCAGTGAAAGCAACGATGGATGCACCAATGTAAAGGTGATTGTGTGCTGAACAGGTCCAGCACAAGCTTTCCCTCCTGGCTCTTCTGCTGTGGGAGCAGAGGCCAAACGTTCGTGCTGTACTCACTGTGGCTGCCTGCAGCTGAGAGCGACCAGCTGAGAATTTGGATTCAAATGGACTTTTAGGTATGAAACCGAGGAGAGACTGCAATGATGGTGACACCGTTGCAAAGCAGCCTGTGTGCTGAAGAGGCCCAGCACTAGCTTTCCCTGCTGGTTCTTCTGCTGTGGGAGCAGATGCCACTGCTCATTCTGTCCTGACTGTGTTACTGCGTAGCAGAGAGCAGGCTCTGGACTGATTCCATTCAAATGCTTTTCCTGTATGAAAGTGAGCAGTGAAAGCAACGATGGATGCACCGATGTAAAAGTGACTGTGTGCGGAACAGGTCCAACACCAGCTTTCCCTCCTGGCTCTTCTGCTGTGGGAGCAGAGGCCAAACGTTCGTGCAGTACTCACTGGGCTGCTGGGCAGCTGAAAGCGACCAGCTGCGAATTTGGATTCAAATGGAGTTTTAGGTATGAAACCGAGGAGAGACTGCAATGATGGTGACACCGTTGCAAAGCAGCCTGTGTGCTGAAGAGGCCCAGCACTAGCTTTCCCTGCTGGTTCTTCTGCTGTGGGAGCAGATGCCACTGTTCATTCTGTGCTGACTGTGTTGCTGCGCAGCAGAGAGCAGGCTCTGAACTGATTCCATTCAAATGCTTTTCCTGTATGAAAGGGAGCAGTGAAAGCAACGATGGATGCACCAATGTAAAGGTGATTGTGTGCTGAACAGGTCCAGCACAAGCTTTCCCTCCTGGCTCTTCTGCTGTGGGAGCAGAAGCCAAACGTTCGTGCTGTACTCACTGTGCTGCCTGCAGCTGAGAGCGACCAGCTGAGAATTTGGATTCAAATGGACTTTTAGGTGTGAAACCGAGGAGAGACTGCAATGATGGTGACACCTTTGCAAAGCAGCCTGTGTGCTGAAGAGGCCCAGCACTAGCTTTCCCTGCTGGTTCTTCTGCTGTGGGAGCAGATGCCACTGTTCATTCTGCGCTGACTGTGTTGCTGCGCAGCAGAGAGCAGGCTCTGGACTGATTCCATTCAAATGCTTTTCCTGTATGAAAGTGAGCAGTGAAAGCAACGATGGATGCACCAATGTAAAGGTGATTCTGTGCTGAACAGGTCCAGCACCAGCTTTCCCTCCTGGCTCTTCTGCTGTGGGAGAAGAGGCCAAACGTTCGCGCTGTGCTCACTGGGCTGCTGGGCAGCTGAAAGCGAACACCTGAGAATTTGGATTCAAATGGACTTTTAGGTATGAAACCGAGGAGAGACTGCAATGATGGTGACACCGTTGCAAAGCAGCCTGTGTGCTGAAGAGGCCCAGCACTAGCTTTCCCTGCTGGTTCTTCTGCTGTGGGAGCAGATGCCACTGTTCATTCTGTGCTGACTGTGTTGCTGCGCAGCAGAGAGCAGGCTCTGGACTGATTCCATTCAAATGCTTTTCCTGTATGAAAGTGAGCAGTGAAAGCAACGATGGATGCACCAATGTAAAGGTGATTGTGTGCTGAACAGGTCCAGCACCAGCTTTCCCTCCTGGCTCTTCTGCTGTGGGAGCAGAGGCCAAACGTTCGTGCTGTACTCACTGTGCTGCCTGCAGCTGAGAGTGACCAGCTGAGAATTTGGATTCAAATGGACTTTTAGGTATGAAACCGAGGAGAGACTGCAATGATGGTGACACCGTTGCAAAGCAGCCTGTGTGCTGAAGAGGCCCAGCACTAGCTTTCCCTGCTGGTTCTTCTGCTGTGGGAGCAGATGCCACTGTTCATTCTGTGCTGACTGTGTTGCTGCGCAGCAGAGAGCAGGCTCTGGACTGATTCCATTCAAATGCTTTTCCTGTATGAAAGTGAGCAGTGAAAGCAACGATGGATGCACCAATGTAAAGGTGATTGTGTGCTGAACAGGTCCAGCACCAGCTTTCCCTCCTGGCTCTTCTGCTGTGGGAGCAGAGGCCAAACGTTCGTGCTGTACTCACTGTGCTGCCTGCAGCTGAGAGCGACCAGCTGAGAATTTGGATTCAAATGGACTTTTAGGTATGAAACCGAGGAGAGACTGCAATGATGGTGACACCGTTGCAAAGCAGCCTGTGTGCTGAAGAGGCCCAGCACCAGCTTTCCCTGCTGGTTCTTCTGCTGTGGGAGCAGATGCCACTGTTCTTTCTGTGCTGACTGTGTTGCTGCCAGCAGAGAGCAGGCTCTGAACTGATTCCATTCAAATGCTTTTCCTGTATGAAAGGGAGCAGTGAAAGCAACGATGGATGCACCAATGTAAAGGTGATTGTGTGCTGAACAGGTCCAGCACCAGCTTTCAATCCTGGCTCTTCTGCTGTGGGAGCAGAGGCCAAACGTTCGTGCTGTGCTCACTGTGCTGCCTGCAGCTGAGAGCGACCAGCTGAGAATTTGGATTCAAATGGACTTTTAGGTATGAAACCGAGGAGAGACTGCAATGATGGTGACACCGTTGCAAAGCAGCCTGTGTGCTGAAGAGGCCCAGCACTAGCTTTCCCTGCTGGTTCTTCTGCTGTGGGAGCAGATGCCACTGTTCATTCTGTGCTGACTGTGTTGCTGCGCAGCAGAGAGCAGGCTCTGGACTGATTCCATTCAAATGCTTTTCCTGTATGAAAGTGAGCAGTGAAAGCAACGATGGATGCACCAATGTAAAGGTGATTGTGTGCTGAACAGGTCCAGCACAAGCTTTCAATCCTGACACTTCTGCTGTGGGAGCAGAGGCCAAACGTTCGTGCTGTACTCACTGTGCTGCCTGCAGCTGAGAGCGACCAGCAAAGAATTTGGATTCAAATGGACTTTTAGGTGTGAAACCGAGGAGAGACTGCAATGATGGTGACACCTTTGCTGAAGAGGCCCAGCACTAGCTTTCCCTGCTGGTTCTTCTGCTGTGGGAGCAGATGCCACTGTTCCTGTGTCATTCAAATGCTTTTCCTGTATGAAAGTGAGCAGTGTGAAGAGAGCAGGCTCTGGACTGATGGATGCACCATGTAAAGGTGATTGTGTGCTGAACAGGTCCAGCACCAGCTTTCCCTCCTGGCTCTTCTGCTGTGGGAGCAGAGGCCAAACGTTCGTGCTGTACTCACTGTGCTGCCTGCAGCTGAGAGAGACCAGCTGAGAATTTGGATTCAAATGGACTTTTAGGTATGAAACCGAGGAGAGACTGCAATGATGGTGACACCGTTGCAAAGCAGCCTGTGTGCTGAAGAGGCCCAGCACTAGCTTTCCCTGCTGGTTCTTCTGCTGTGGGAGCAGATGCCACTGTTCATTCTGTGCTGACTGTGTTGCTGCGCAGCAGAGAGCAGGCTCTGAACTGATTCCATTCAAATGCTTTTCCTGTATGAAAGGGAGCAGTGAAAGCAACGATGGATGCACCAATGTAAAGGTGATTGTGTGCTGAACAGGTCCAGCACCAGCTTTCCCTCCTGGCTCTTCTGCTGTGGGAGCAGAGGCCAAACGTTCGTGCTGTACTCACTGTGCTGCCTGCAGCTGAGAGTGACCAGCTGAGAATTTGGATTCAAATGGACTTTTAGGTATGAAACCGAGGAGAGACTGCAATGATGGTGACACCGTTGCAAAGCAGCCTGTGTGCTGAAGAGGCCCAGCACTAGCTTTCCCTGCTGGTTCTTCTGCTGTGGGAGCAGATGCCACTGTTCATTCTGTGCTGACTGTGTTGCTGCGCAGCAGAGAGCAGGCTCTGGACTGATTCCATTCAAATGCTTTTCCTGTATGAAAGTGAGCAGTGAAAGCAACGATGGATGCACCAATGTAAAGGTGATTGTGTGCTGAACAGGTCCAGCACCAGCTTTCCCTCCTGGCTCTTCTGCTGTGGGAGCAGAGGCCAAACGTTCGTGCTGTACTCACTGTGCTGCCTGCAGCTGAGAGCGACCAGCTGAGAATTTGGATTCAAATGGACTTTTAGGTATGAAACCGAGGAGAGACTGCAATGATGGTGACACCGTTGCAAAGCAGCCTGTGTGCTGAAGAGGCCCAGCACTAGCTTTCCCTGCTGGTTCTTCTGCTGTGGGAGCAGATGCCACTGTTCATTCTGTGCTGACTGTGTTGCTGCGCAGCAGAGAGCAGGCTCTGGACTGATTCCATTCAAATGCTTTTCCTGTATGAAAGTGAGCAGTGAAAGCAACGATGGATGCACCAATGTAAAGGTGATTGTGTGCTGAACAGGTCCAGCACCAGCTTTCCCTCCTGGCTCTTCTGCTGTGGGAGCAGAGGCCAAACGTTCGTGCTGTACTCACTGTGCTGCCTGCAGCTGAGAGAGACCAGCTGAGAATTTGGATTCAAATGGACTTTTAGGTATGAAACCGAGGAGAGACTGCAATGATGGTGACACCGTTGCAAAGCAGCCTGTGTGCTGAAGAGGCCCAGCACTAGCTTTCCCTGCTGGTTCTTCTGCTGTGGGAGCAGATGCCACTGCTCATTCTGTCCTGACTGTGTTACTGCGTAGCAGAGAGCAGGCTCTGGACTGATTCCATTCAAATGCTTTTCCTGTATGAAAGTGAGCAGTGAAAGCAACGATGGATGCACCGATGTAAAAGTGACTGTGTGCGGAACAGGTCCAACACCAGCTTTCCCTCCTGGCTCTTCTGCTGTGGGAGCAGAGGCCAAACGTTCGTGCAGTACTCACTGGGCTGCTGGGCAGCTGAAAGCGACCAGCTGAGAATTTGGATTCAAATGGAGTTTTAGGTATGAAACCGAGGAGAGACTGCAATGATGGTGACACCGTTGCAAAGCAGCCTGTGTGCTGAAGAGGCCCAGCACCAGCTTTCCCTGCTGGTTCTTCTGCTGTGGGAGCAGATGCCACTGCTCTTTCTGTGCTGACTGTGTTGCTGCGCAGCAGAGAGCAGGCTCTGAACTGATTCCATTCAAATGCTTTTCCTGTATGAAAGGGAGCAGTGAAAGCAACGATGGATGCACCAATGTAAAGGTGATTGTGTGCTGAACAGGTCCAGCACCAGCTTTCCCTCCTGGCTCTTCTGCTGTGGGAGCAGAGGCCAAACGTTCGCGCTGTGCTCACTGGGCTGCTGGTCAGCTGAAAGCGAACAGCTGAGAATTTGGATTCAAATGGACTTTTAGGTATGAAACCGAGGAGAGACTGCAATGATGGTGACACCGTTGCAAAGCAGCCTGTGTGCTGAAGAGGCCCAGCACTAGCTTTCCCTGCTGGTTCTTCTGCTGTGGGAGCAGATGCCACTGTTCATTCTGTGCTGACTGTGTTGCTGCGTAGCAGAGAGCAGGCTCTGGACTGATTCCATTCAAATGCTTTTCCTGTATGAAAGTGAGCAGTGAAAGCAACGATGGATGCACCAATGTAAAGGTGATTGTGTGCTGAACAGGTCCAGCACCAGCTTTCCCTCCTGGCTCTTCTGCTGTGGGAGCAGAGGCCAAACGTTCGTGCTGTACTCACTGGGCTTGTGTTACTGCGTAGCAGAGAGCAGGCTCTGGACTGATTCCATTCAAATGCTTTTCCTGTATGAAAGGGAGCAGTGAAAGCAACGATGGATGCACCGATGTAAAAGTGACTGTGTGCTGAACAGGTCCAACACCAGCTTTCCCTGCTGCAGCTGAAAGCGACCAGCTGAGAATTTGGATTCAAATGGACTTTTAGGTATGAAACCGAGGAGAGACTGCAATGATGGTGACACCGTTGCAAAGCAGCCTGTGTGCTGAAGAGGCCCAGCACCAGCTTTCCCTGCTGGTTCTTCTGCTGTGGGAGCAGATGCCACTGTTCATTATGTGCTGACTGTGTTGCTGCGCAGCAGAGAGCAGGCTCTGGACTGATTCCATTCAAATGCTTTTCCTGTATGAAAGTGAGCAGTGAAAGCAACGATGGATGCACCAATGTAAAGGTGATTGTGTGCTGAACAGGTCCAGCACCAGCTTTCCCTCCTGGCTCTTCTGCTGTGGGAGCAGAGGCCAAACGTTCGTGCTGTACTCACTGTGCTGCCTGCAGCTGAGAGCGACCAGCTGAGAATTTGGATTCAAATGGACTTTTAGGTATGAAACCGAGGAGAGACTGCAATGATGGTGACACCGTTGCAAAGCAGCCTGTGTGCTGAAGAGGCCCAGCACTAGCTTTCCCTGCTGGTTCTTCTGCTGTGGGAGCAGATGCCACTGTTCATTCTGTGCTGACTGTGTTGCTGCGCAGCAGAGAGCAGGCTCTGGACTGATTCCATTCAAATGCTTTTCCTGTATGAAAGTGAGCAGTGAAAGCAACGATGGATGCACCAATGTAAAGGTGATTGTGTGCTGAACAGGTCCAGCACCAGCTTTCCCTCCTGGCTCTTCTGCTGTGGGAGCAGAGGCCAAACGTTCGTGCTGTACTCACTGTGCTGCCTGCAGCTGAGAGAGACCAGCTGAGAATTTGGATTCAAATGGACTTTTAGGTATGAAACCGAGGAGAGACTGCAATGATGGTGACACCGTTGCAAAGCAGCCTGTGTGCTGAAGAGGCCCAGCACTAGCTTTCCCTGCTGGTTCTTCTGCTGTGGGAGCAGATGCCACTGTTCATTCTGTGCTGACTGTGTTGCTGCGCAGCAGAGAGCAGGCTCTGGACTGATTCCATTCAAATGCTTTTCCTGTATGAAAGGGAGCAGTGAAAGCAACGATGGATGCACCAATGTAAAGGTGATTGTGTGCTGAACAGGTCCAGCACCAGCTTTCAATCCTGGCTCTTCTGCTGTGGGAGCAGAAGCCAAACGTTCGTGCTGTACTCACTGTGCTGCCTGCAGCTGAGAGCGACCAGCTGAGAATTTGGATTCAAATGGACTTTTAGGTATGAAACCGAGGAGAGACTGCAATGATGGTGACACCGTTGCAAAGCAGCCTGTGTGCTGAAGAGGCCCAGCACTAGCTTTCCCTGCTGGTTCTTCTGCTGTGGGAGCAGATGCCAGTGTTCATTCTGTGCTGACTGTGTTGCTGCGCAGCAGAGAGCAGGCTCTGGACTGATTCCATTCAAATGCTTTTCCTGTATGAAAGTGAGCAGTGAAAGCAACGATGGATGCACCAATGTAAAGGTGATTGTGTGCTGAACAGGTCCAGCACAAGCTTTCAATCCTGACACTTCTGCTGTGGGAGCAGAGGCCAAATGTTCGTGCTGTACTCACTGTGCTGCCTGCAGCTGAGAGCGACCAGCAAAGAATTTGGATTCAAATGGACTTTTAGGTGTGAAACCGAGGAGAGACTGCAATGATGGTGACACCTTTGCAAAGCAGCCTGTGTGCTGAAGAGGCCCAGCACTAGCTTTCCCTGCTGGTTCTTCTGCTGTGGGAGCAGATGCCACTGTTCATTCTGCGCTGACTGTGTTGCTGCGCAGCAGAGAGCAGGCTCTGGACTGATTGCATTCAAATGCTTTTCCTGTATGAAAGTGAGCAGTGAAAGGAACGATGGATGCACCAATGTAAAGGTGATTGTGTGCTGAACAGGTCCAGCACCAGCTTTCCCTCCTGGCTCTTCTGCTGTGGGAGCAGAGGCCAAACGTTCGTGCTGTACTCACTGTGCTGCCTGCAGCTGAGAGAGACCAGCTGAGAATTTGGATTCAAATGGACTTTTAGGTATGAAACCGAGGAGAGACTGCAATGATGGTGACACCGTTGCAAAGCAGCCTGTGTGCTGAAGAGGCCCAGCACTAGCTTTCCCTGCTGGTTCTTCTGCTGTGGGAGCAGATGCCACTGTTCATTCTGTGCTGACTGTGTTGCTGCGCAGCAGAGAGCAGGCTCTGGACTGATTCCATTCAAATGCTTTTCCTGTATGAAAGTGAGCAGTGAAAGCAACGATGGATGCACCAATGTAAAGGTGATTGTGTGCTGAACAGGTCCAGCACCAGCTTTCCCTCCTGGCTCTTCTGCTGTGGGAGCAGAGGCCAAACGTTCGTGCTGTACTCACTGTGCTGCCTGCAGCTGAGAGAGACCAGCTGAGAATTTGGATTCAAATGGACTTTTAGGTATGAAACCGAGGAGAGACTGCAATGATGGTGACACCGTTGCAAAGCAGCCTGTGTGCTGAAGAGGCCCAGCACCAGCTTTCCCTGCTGGTTCTTCTGCTGTGGGAGCAGATGCCACTGTTCATTCTGTGCTGACTGTGTTGCTGCGCAGCAGAGAGCAGGCTCTGAACTGATTCCATTCAAATGCTTTTCCTGTATGAAAGGGAGCAGTGAAAGCAACGATGGATGCACCAATGTAAAGGTGATTGTGTGCTGAACAGGTCCAGCACAAGCTTTCAATCCTGGCTCTTCTGCTGTGGGAGCAGAGGCCAAACGTTCGTGCTGTACTCACTGTGCTGCTGGGCAGCTGAGAGCGACCAGCTGAGAATTTGGATTCAAATGGACTTTTAGGTATGAAACCGAGGAGAGACTGCAATGATGGTGACACCATTGCAAAGCAGCCTGTGTGCTGAAGAGGCCCAGCACTAGCTTTCCCTGCTGGTTCTTCTGCTGTGGGAGCAGATGCCACTGTTCATTCTGTGCTGACTGTGTTGCTGCGCAGCAGAGAGCAGGCTCTGGACTGATTCCATTCAAATGCTTTTCCTGTATGAAAGTGAGCAGTGAAAGCAACGATGGATGCACCAATGTAAAGGTGATTGTGTGCTGAACAGGTCCAGCACCAGCTTTCCCTCCTGGCTCTTCTGCTGTGGGAGCAGAGGCCAAACGTTCGTGCTGTACTCACTGTGCTGCCTGCAGCTGAGAGAGACCAGCTGAGAATTTGGATTCAAATGGAGTTTTAGGTATGAAACCGAGGAGAGACTGCAATGATGGTGACACCGTTGCAAAGCAGCCTGTGTGCTGAAGAGGCCCAGCACTAGCTTTCCCTGCTGGTTCTTCTGCTGTGGGAGCAGATGCCACTGCTCATTCTGTCCTGACTGTGTTACTGCGTAGCAGAGAGCAGGCTCTGGACTGATTCCATTCAAATGCTTTTCCTGTATGAAAGTGAGCAGTGAAAGCAACGATGGATGCACCGATGTAAAAGTGACTGTGTGCGGAACAGGTCCAACACCAGCTTTCCCTCCTGGCTCTTCTGCTGTGGGAGCAGAGGCCAAACGTTCGTGCAGTACTCACTGGGCTGCTGGGCAGCTGAAAGCGACCAGCTGAGAATTTGGATTCAAATGGAGTTTTAGGTATGAAACCGAGGAGAGACTGCAATGATGGTGACACCGTTGCAAAGCAGCCTGTGTGCTGAAGAGGCCCAGCACCAGCTTTCCCTGCTGGTTCTTCTGCTGTGGGAGCAGATGCCACTGCTCTTTCTGTGCTGACTGTGTTGCTGCGCAGCAGAGAGCAGGCTCTGAACTGATTCCATTCAAATGCTTTTCCTGTATTAAAGGGAGCAGTGAAAGCAACGATGGATGCACCAATGTAAAGGTGATTGTGTGCTGAACAGGTCCAGCACCAGCTTTCCCTCCTGGCTCTTCTGCTGTGGGAGCAGAGGCCAAACGTTCGTGCTGTGCTCACTGGGCTGCTGGTCAGCTGAAAGCGAACAGCTGAGAACAATGTAAAGGTGATTGTGTGCTGAACAGGTCCAGCACCAGCTTTCCCTCCTGGCTCTTCTGCTGTGGGAGCAGAGGCCAAACGTTCGTGCTGTACTCACTGTGCTGCCTGCAGCTGAGAGTGAACAGCTGAGAATTTGGATTCAAATGGACTTTTAGGTATGAAACCGAGGAGAGACTGCAATGATGGTGACACCGTTGCAAAGCAGCCTGTGTGCTGAAGAGGCCCAGCACTAGCTTTCCCTGCTGGTTCTTCTGCTGTGGGAGCAGATGCCACTGTTCATTCTGTGCTGACTGTGTTGCTGCGTAGCAGAGAGCAGGCTCTGGACTGATTCCATTCAAATGCTTTTCCTGTATGAAAGTGAGCAGTGAAAGCAACGATGGATGCACCAATGTAAAGGTGATTGTGTGCTGAACAGGTCCAGCACCAGCTTTCCCTCCTGGCTCTTCTGCTGTGGGAGCAGAGGCCAAACGTTCGTGCTGTACTCACTGTGCTGCCTGCAGCTGAGAGTGACCAGCTGAGAATTTGGATTCAAATGGAGTTTTAGGTTTGAAACCGAGGAGAGACTGCAATGATGGTGACACCGTTGCAAAGCAGCCTGTGTGCTGAAGAGGCCCAGCACCAGCTTTCCCTGCTGGTTCTTCTGCTGTGGGAGCAGATGCCAGTGTTCATTCTGTGCTGACTGTGTTGCTGCGCAGCAGAGAGCAGGCTCTGAACTGATTCCATTCAAATGCTTTTCCTGTATGAAAGTGAGCAGTGAAAGCAACGATGGATGCACCAATGTAAAGGTGATTGTGTGCTGAACAGGTCCAGCACCAGCTTTCCCTCCTGGCTCTTCTGCTGTGGGAGCAGAGGCCAAACGTTCGTGCTGTACTCACTGTGCTGCCTGCAGCTGAGAGAGACCAGCTGAGAATTTGGATTCAAATGGACTTTTAGGTATGAAACCGAGGAGAGACTGCAATGATGGTGACACCGTTGCAAAGCAGCCTGTGTGCTGAAGAGGCCCAGCACTAGCTTTCCCTGCTGGTTCTTCTGCTGTGGGAGCAGATGCCACTGTTCATTCTGTGCTGACTGTGTTGCTGCGCAGCAGAGAGCAGGCTCTGAACTGATTCCATTCAAATGCTTTTCCTGTATGAAAGGGAGCAGTGAAAGCAACGATGGATGCACCAATGTAAAGGTGATTGTGTGCTGAACAGGTCCAGCACCAGCTTTCCCTCCTGGCTCTTCTGCTGTGGGAGCAGAGGCCAAACGTTCGTGCTGTACTCACTGTGCTGCCTGCAGCTGAGAGAGACCAGCTGAGAATTTGGATTCAAATGGACTTTTAGGTATGAAACCGAGGAGAGACTGCAATGATGGTGACACCGTTGCAAAGCAGCCTGTGTGCTGAAGAGGCCCAGCACTAGCTTTCCCTGCTGGTTCTTCTGCTGTGGGAGCAGATGCCACTGTTCATTCTGTGCTGACTGTGTTGCTGCGTAGCAGAGAGCAGGCTCTGGACTGATTCCATTCAAATGCTTTTCCTGTATGAAAGTGAGCAGTGAAAGCAACGATGGATGCACCAATGTAAAGGTGATTGTGTGCTGAACAGGTCCAGCACCAGCTTTCCCTCCTGGCTCTTCTGCTGTGGGAGCAGAGGCCAAACATTCGTGCTGTACTCACTGTGCTGCCTGCAGCTGAGAGTGACCAGCTGAGAATTTGGATTCAAATGGACTTTTAGGTATGAAACCGAGGAGAGACTGCAATGATGGTTACACCTTTGCAAAGCAGAATGTGTGCTGAAGAGGCCCAGCATTAGCTTTCCCTGCTGGTTCTTCTGCTGTGGGAGCAGATGCCACTGTTCATTCTGCGCTGACTGTGTTGCTGCGCAGCAGAGAGCAGGCTCTGGACTGATTGCATTCAAATGCTTTTCCTGTATGAAAGTGAGCAGTGAAAGGAACGATGGATGCATGTGGGAGCAGAGGCCAAACGTTCGTGCTGTACTCACTGTGCTGCCTGCAGCTGAGAGCGACCAGCTGAGAATTTGGATTCAAATGGACTTTTAGGTATGAAACCGAGGAGAGACTGCAATGATGGTGACACCGTTGCAAAGCAGCCTGTGTGCTGAAGAGGCCCAGCACCAGCTTTCCCTGCTGGTTCTTCTGCTGTGGGAGCAGATGCCACTGTTCATTCTGTGCTGACTGTGTTGCTGCGCAGCAGAGAGCAGGCTCTGAACTGATTCCATTCAAATGCTTTTCCTGTATGAAAGGGAGCAGTGAAAGCAACGATGGATGCACCAATGTAAAGGTGATTGTGTGCTGAACAGGTCCAGCACAAGCTTTCAATCCTGGCTCTTCTGCTGTGGGAGCAGAGGCCAAACGTTCGTGCTGTACTCACTGTGCTGCTGGGCAGCTGAAGCGACCAGCTGAGAATTTGGATTCAAATGGACTTTTAGGTATGAAACCGAGGAGAGACTGCAATGATGGTGACACCGTTGCAAAGCAGCCTGTGTGCTGAAGAGGCCCAGCACTAGCTTTCCCTGCTGGTTCTTCTGCTGTGGGAGCAGATGCCACTGTTCATTCTGTGCTGACTGTGTTGCTGCGCAGCAGAGAGCAGGCTCTGAACTGATTCCATTCAAATGCTTTTCCTGTATGAAAGGGAGCAGTGAAAGCAACGATGGATGCACCGATGTAAAAGTGACTGTGTGCTGAACAGGTCCAACACCAGCTTTCCCTCCTGGCTCTTCTGCTGTGGGAGCAGAGGCCAAACGTTCGTGCTGTACTCACTGGGCTGCTGGGCAGCTGAGAGCGACCAGCTGAGAATTTGGATTCAAATGGACTTTTAGGTATGAAACCGAGGAGAGACTGCAATGATGGTGACACCGTTGCAAAGCAGCCTGTGTGCTGAAGAGGCCCAGCACCAGCTTTCCCTGCTGGTTCTTCTGCTGTGGGAGCAGATGCCACTGTTCTTTCTGTGCTGACTGTGTTGCTGCCAGCAGAGAGCAGGCTCTGAACTGATTCCATTCAAATGCTTTTCCTGTATGAAAGGGAGCAGTGAAAGCAACGATGGATGCACCAATGTAAAGGTGATTGTGTGCTGAACAGGTCCAGCACCAGCTTTCCCTCCTGGCTCTTCTGCTGTGGGAGCAGAGGCCAAACGTTCGTGCTGTGCTCACTGTGCTGCCTGCAGCTGAGAGCGACCAGCTGCGAATTTGGATTCAAATGGACTTTTAGGTATGAAACCGAGGAGAGACTGCAATGATGGTGACACCGTTGCAAAGCAGCCTGTGTGCTGAAGAGGCCCAGCACTAGCTTTCCCTGCTGGTTCTTCTGCTGTGGGAGCAGATGCCACTGTTCATTCTGTGCTGACTGTGTTGCTGCGTAGCAGAGAGCAGGCTCTGGACTGATTGCATTCAAATGCTTTTCCTGTATGAAAGTGAGTAGTGAAAGCAACGATGGATGCACCAATGTAATGCCACTGCTCATTCTGTCCTGACTGTGTTACTGCGTAGCAGAGAGCAGGCTCTGGACTGATTCCATTCAAATGCTTTTCCTGTATGAAAGTGAGCAGTGAAAGCAACGATGGATGCACCGATGTAAAAGTGACTGTGTGCGGAACAGGTCCAACACCAGCTTTCCCTCCTGGCTCTTCTGCTGTGGGAGCAGAGGCCAAACGTTCGTGCAGTACTCACTGGGCTGCTGGGCAGCTGAGAGAGACCAGCTGAGAATTTGGATTCAAATGGACTTTTAGGTATGAAACCGAGGAGAGACTGCAATGATGGTGACACCGTTGCAAAGCAGCCTGTGTGCTGAAGAGGCCCAGCACCAGCTTTCCCTGCTGGTTCTTCTGCTGTGGGAGCAGATGCCACTGTTCATTCTGTGCTGACTGTGTTGCTGCGCAGCAGAGAGCAGGCTCTGAACTGATTCCATTCAAATGCTTTTCCTGTATGAAAGTGAGCAGTGAAAGCAACGATGGATGCACCAATGTAAAGGTGATTGTGTGCTGAACAGGTCCAGCACCAGCTTTCAATCCTGGCTCTTCTGCTGTGGGAGCAGAGGCCAAACGTTCGTGCTGTACTCACTGTGCTGCCTGCAGCTGAGAGCGACCAGCTGAGAATTTGGATTCAAATGGACTTTTAGGTGTGAAACCGAGGAGAGACTGCAATGATGGTGACACCTTTGCAAAGCAGCCTGTGTGCTGAAGAGGCCCAGCACTAGCTTTCCCTGCTGGTTCTTCTGCTGTGGGAGCAGATGCCACTGTTCATTCTGTGCTGACTGTGTTGCTGCGCAGCAGAGAGCAGGCTCTGGACTGATTGCATTCAAATGCTTTTCCTGTATGAAAGTGAGCAGTGAAAGCAACGATGGATGCACCAATGTAAAGGTGATTCTGTGCTGAACAGGTCCAGCACCAGCTTTCCCTCCTGGCTCTTCTGCTGTGGGAGCAGAGGCCAAACGTTCGTGCTGTACTCACTGTGCTGCCTGCAGCTGAGAGAGACCAGCTGAGAATTTGGATTCAAATGGACTTTTAGGTATGAAACCGAGGAGAGACTGCAATGATGGTGACACCGTTGCAAAGCAGCCTGTGTGCTGAAGAGGCCCAGCACTAGCTTTCCCTGCTGGTTCTTCTGCTGTGGGAGCAGATGCCACTGTTCATTCTGTGCTGACTGTGTTGCTGCGTAGCAGAGAGCAGGCTCTGGACTGATTCCATTCAAATGCTTTTCCTGTATGAAAGGGAGCAGTGAAAGCAACGATGGATGCACCAATGTAAAGGTGATTGTGTGCTGAACAGGTCCAGCACCAGCTTTCCCTCCTGGCTCTTCTGCTGTGGGAGCAGAGGCCAAACGTTCGTGCTGTACTCACTGTGCTGCCTGCAGCTGAGAGCGACCAGCTGAGAATTTGGATTCAAATGGACTTTTAGGTATGAAACCGAGGAGAGACTGCAATGATGGTGACACCGTTGCAAAGCAGCCTGTGTGCTGAAGAGGCCCAGCACTAGCTTTCCCTGCTGGTTCTTCTGCTGTGGGAGCAGATGCCACTGTTCTTTCTGTGCTGACTGTGTTGCTGCCAGCAGAGAGCAGGCTCTGAACTGATTCCATTCAAATGCTTTTCCTGTATGAAAGGGAGCAGTGAAAGCAACGATGGATGCACCAATGTAAAGGTGATTCTGTGCTGAACAGGTCCAGCACCAGCTTTCAATCCTGGCTCTTCTGCTGTGGGAGCAGAAGCCAAACGTTCGTGCTGTACTCACTGTGCTGCCTGCAGCTGAGAGCGACCAGCTGAGAATTTGGATTCAAATGGACTTTTAGGTATGAAACCGAGGAGAGACTGCAATGATGGTGACACCGTTGCAAAGCAGCCTGTGTGCTGAAGAGGCCCAGCACTAGCTTTCCCTGCTGGTTCTTCTGCTGTGGGAGCAGATGCCACTGTTCATTCTGTGCTGACTGTGTTGCTGCGCAGCAGAGAGCAGGCTCTGAACTGATTCCATTCAAATGCTTTTCCTGTATGAAAGGGAGCAGTGAAAGCAACGATGGATGCACCAATGTAAAGGTGATTGTGTGCTGAACAGGTCCAGCACCAGCTTTCAATCCTGGCTCTTCTGCTGTGGGAGCAGAAGCCAAACGTTCGTGCTGTACTCACTGTGCTGCCTGCAGCTGAGAGCGACCAGCTGAGAATTTGGATTCAAATGGACTTTTAGGTATGAAACCGAGGAGAGACTGCAATGATGGTGACACCGTTGCAAAGCAGCCTGTGTGCTGAAGAGGCCCAGCACTAGCTTTCCCTGCTGGTTCTTCTGCTGTGGGAGCAGATGCCACTGTTCTTTCTGTGCTGACTGTGTTGCTGCCAGCAGAGAGCAGGCTCTGAACTGATTCCATTCAAATGCTTTTCCTGTATGAAAGTGAGCAGTGAAAGCAACGATGGATGCACCAATGTAAAGGTGATTGTGTGCTGAACAGGTCCAGCACCAGCTTTCCCTCCTGGCTCTTCTGCTGTGGGAGCAGAGGCCAAACGTTCGTGCTGTACTCACTGTGCTGCCTGCAGCTGAGAGCGACCAGCTGAGAATTTGGATTCAAATGGACTTTTAGGTATGAAACCGAGGAGAGACTGCAATGATGGTGACACCGTTGCAAAGCAGCCTGTGTGCTGAAGAGGCCCAGCACTAGCTTTCCCTGCTGGTTCTTCTGCTGTGGGAGCAGATGCCACTGTTCATTCTGTGCTGACTGTGTTGCTGCGCAGCAGAGAGCAGGCTCTGGACTGATTCCATTCAAATGCTTTTCCTGTATGAAAGTGAGCAGTGAAAGCAACGATGGATGCACCAATGTAAAGGTGATTCTGTGCTGAACAGGTTTCCCTGCTGGTTCTTCTGCTGTGGGAGCAGATGCCACTGTTCATTCTGTGCTGACTGTGTTGCTGCGCAGCAGAGAGCAGGCTCTGGACTGATTCCATTCAAATGCTTTTCCTGTATGAAAGGGAGCAGTGAAAGCAACGATGGATGCACCAATGTAAAGGTGATTGTGTGCTGAACAGGTCCAACACCAGCTTTCCCTCCTGGCTCTTCTGCTGTGGGAGCAGAGGCCAAACGTTCGTGCTGTACTCACTGTGCTGCCTGCAGCTGAGAGCGACCAGCTGAGAATTTGGATTCAAATGGACTTTTAGGTATGAAACCGAGGAGAGACTGCAATGATGGTGACACCGTTGCAAAGCAGCCTGTGTGCTGAAGAGGCCCAGCACCAGCTTTCCCTGCTGGTTCTTCTGCTGTGGGAGCAGATGCCACTGTTCATTCTGTGCTGACTGTGTTGCTGCGCAGCAGAGAGCAGGCTCTGAACTGATTCCATTCAAATGCTTTTCCTGTATGAAAGGGAGCAGTGAAAGCAACGATGGATGCACCAATGTAAAGGTGATTGTGTGCTGAACAGGTCCAGCACCAGCTTTCAATCCTGACACTTCTGCTGTGGGAGCAGAGGCCAAACGTTCGTGCTGTACTCACTGTGCTGCCTGCAGCTGAGAGCGACCAGCTGAAAGAATTTGGATTCAAATGGACTTTTAGGTGTGAAAAAGAATTTGGATTCAAATGGACTTTTAGGTGTGAGAACCGACTGCAATGATGGTGACACCTTTGCAAAGCAGCCTGTGTGCTGAAGAGGCCCAGCACTAGCTTTCCCTGCTGGTTCTTCTGCTGTGGGAGCAGATGCCACTGTTCATTCTGCGCTGACTGTGTTGCTGCGCAGCAGAGAGCAGGCTCTGGACTGATTGCATTCAAATGCTTTTCCTGTATGAAAGTGAGCAGTGAAAGCAACGATGGATGCACCAATGTAAAGGTGATTGTGTGCTGAACAGGTCCAGCACCAGCTTTCCCTCCTGGCTCTTCTGCTGTGGGAGCAGAGGCCAAACGTTCGTGCTGTGCTCACTGTGCTGCCTGCAGCTGAGAGCGAACAGCTGAGAATTTGGATTCAAATGGAGTTTTAGGTATGAAACCGAGGAGAGACTGCAATGATGGTGACACCGTTGCAAAGCAGCCTGTGTGCTGAAGAGGCCCAGCACTAGCTTTCCCTGCTGGTTCTTCTGCTGTGGGAGCAGATGCCACTGTTCATTCTGTGCTGACTGTGTTGCTGCGCAGCAGAGAGCAGGCTCTGGACTGATTCCATTCAAATGCTTTTCCTGTATGAAAGTGAGCAGTGAAAGCAACGATGGATGCACCAATGTAAAGGTGATTGTGTGCTGAACAGGTCCAGCACCAGCTTTCCCTCCTGGCTCTTGTGCTGTGGGAGCAGAGGCCAAACGTTCGTGCTGTACTCACTGTGCTGCCTGCAGCTGAGAGTGACCAGCTGAGAATTTGGATTCAAATGGACTTTTAGGTATGAAACCGAGGAGAGACTGCAATGATGGTGACACCGTTGCAAAGCAGCCTGTGTGCTGAAGAGGCCCAGCACCAGCTTTCCCTGCTGGTTCTTCTGCTGTGGGAGCAGATGCCACTGTTCATTCTGTGCTGACTGTGTTGCTGCGCAGCAGAGAGCAGGCTCTGAACTGATTCCATTCAAATGCTTTTCCTGTATGAAAGGAGCAGTGAAAGCAACGATGGATGCACCAATGTAAAGGTGATTGTGTGCTGAACAGGTCCAGCACAAGCTTTCAATCCTGGCTCTTCTGCTGTGGGAGCAGAGGCCAAACGTTCGTGCTGTACTCACTGTGCTGCTGCAGCTGAGAGCGACCAGCTGAGAATTTGGATTCAAATGGACTTTTAGGTATGAAACCGAGGAGAGACTGCAATGATGGTGACACCATTGCAAAGCAGCCTGTGTGCTGAAGAGGCCCAGCACTAGCTTTCCCTGCTGGTTCTTCTGCTGTGGGAGCAGATGCCACTGTTCATTCTGTGCTGACTGTGTTGCTGCGCAGCAGAGAGCAGGCTCTGGACTGATTCCATTCAAATGCTTTTCCTGTATGAAAGTGAGCAGTGAAAGCAACGATGGATGCACCAATGTAAAGGTGATTGTGTGCTGAACAGGTCCAGCACCAGCTTTCCCTCCTGGCTCTTCTGCTGTGGGAGCAGAGGCCAAACGTTCGTGCTGTACTCACTGTGCTGCCTGCAGCTGAGAGAGACCAGCTGAGAATTTGGATTCAAATGGAGTTTTAGGTATGAAACCGAGGAGAGACTGCAATGATGGTGACACCGTTGCAAAGCAGCCTGTGTGCTGAAGAGGCCCAGCACTAGCTTTCCCTGCTGGTTCTTCTGCTGTGGGAGCAGATGCCACTGTTCATTCTGTGCTGACTGTGTTGCTGCGTAGCAGAGAGCAGGCTCTGGACTGATTCCATTCAAATGCTTTTCCTGTATGAAAGGGAGCAGTGAAAGCAACGATGGATGCACCAATGTAAAAGTGACTGTGTGCTGAACAGGTCCAACACCAGCTTTCCCTCCTGGCTCTTCTGCTGTGGGAGCAGAGGCCAAACGTTCGTGCTGTACTCACTGTGCTGCCTGCAGCTGAGAGTGACCAGCTGAGAATTTGGATTCAAATGGACTTTTAGGTATGAAACCGAGGAGAGACTGCAATGATGGTGACACCGTTGCAAAGCAGCCTGTGTGCTGAAGAGGCCCAGCACTAGCTTTCCCTGCTGGTTCTTCTGCTGTGGGAGCAGATGCCACTGTTCATTCTGTGCTGACTGTGTTGCTGCCAGCAGAGAGCAGGCTCTGAACTGATTCCATTCAAATGCTTTTCCTGTATGAAAGGGAGCAGTGAAAGCAACGATGGATGCACCAATGTAAAGGTGATTGTGTGCTGAACAGGTCCAGCACCAGCTTTCCCTCCTGGCTCTTCTGCTGTGGGAGCAGAGGCCAAACGTTCGTGCTGTACTCACTGTGCTGCCTGCAGCTGAGAGCGACCAGCTGAGAATTTGGATTCAAATGGACTTTTAGGTATGAAACCGAGGAGAGACTGCAATGATGGTGACACCGTTGCAAAGCAGCCTGTGTGCTGATTAGGCCCAGCACCAGCTTTCCCTGCTGGTTCTTCTGCTGTGGGAGCAGATGCCACTGTTCTTTCTGTGCTGACTGTGTTGCTGCGCAGCAGAGAGCAGGCTCTGAACTGATTCCATTCAAATGCTTTTCCTGTATGAAAGGGAGCAGTGAAAGCAACGATGGATGCACCAATGTAAAGGTGATTGTGTGCTGAACAGGTCCAGCACAAGCTTTCAATCCTGACTCTTCTGCTGTGGGAGCAGAGGCCAAACGTTCGTGCTGTACTCACTGTGCTGCCTGCAGCTGAGAGCGACCAGCTGAGAATTTGGATTCAAATGGACTTTTAGGTATGAAACCGAGGAGAGACTGCAATGATGGTGACACCGTTGCAAAGCAGCCTGTGTGCTGAAGAGGCCCAGCACTAGCTTTCCCTGCTGGTTCTTCTGCTGTGGGAGCAGATGCCACTGTTCATTCTGTGCTGACTGTGTTGCTGCGCAGCAGAGAGCAGGCTCTGAACTGATTCCATTCAAATGCTTTTCCTGTATGAAAGGGAGCAGTGAAAGCAACGATGGATGCACCAATGTAAAGGTGATTGTGTGCTGAACAGGTCCAGCACCAGCTTTCCCTCCTGGCTCTTCTGCTGTGGGAGCAGAGGCCAAACGTTCGTGCTGTACTCACTGTGCTGCCTGCAGCTGAGAGCGACCAGCTGAGAATTTGGATTCAAATGGACTTTTAGGTATGAAACCGAGGAGAGACTGCAATGATGGTGACACCGTTGCAAAGCAGCCTGTGTGCAGGCCAAACGTTCGTGCAGTACTCACTGGGCTGCTGGGCAGCTGAAAGCGACCAGCTGAGAATTTGGATTCAAATGGACTTTTAGGTATGAAACCGAGGAGAGACTGCAATGATGGTGACACCGTTGCAAAGCAGCCTGTGTGCTGAAGAGGCCCAGCACTAGCTTTCCCTGCTGGTTCTTCTGCTGTGGGAGCAGATGCCACTGTTCATTCTGTGCTGACTGTGTTGCTGCGCAGCAGAGAGCAGGCTCTGAACTGATTCCATTCAAATGCTTTTCCTGTATGAAAGTGAGCAGTGAAAGCAACGATGGATGCACCAATGTAAAGGTGATTGTGTGCTGAACAGGTCCAGCACCAGCTTTCCCTCCTGGCTCTTCTGCTGTGGGAGCAGAGGCCAAACGTTCGTGCTGTGCTCACTGTGCTGCCTGCAGCTGAGAGCGACCAGCTGAGAATTTGGATTCAAATGGACTTTTAGGTATGAAACCGAGGAGAGACTGCAATGATGGTGACACCGTTGCAAAGCAGCCTGTGTGCTGAAGAGGCCCAGCACTAGCTTTCCCTGCTGGTTCTTCTGCTGTGGGAGCAGATGCCACTTTTCATTCTGTGCTGACTGTGTTGCTGCGTAGCAGAGAGCAGGCTCTGGACTGATTCCATTCAAATGCTTTTCCTGTATGAAAGTGAGCAGTGAAAGCAACGATGGATGCACCAATGTAAAGGTGATTGTGTGCTGAACAGGTCCAGCACCAGCTTTCCCTCCTGGCTCTTCTGCTGTGGGAGCAGAGGCCAAACGTTCGTGCTGTACTCACTGTGCTGCCTGCAGCTGAGAGAGACCAGCTGAGAATTTGGATTCAAATGGACTTTTAGGTATGAAACCGAGGAGAGACTGCAATGATGGTGACACCGTTGCAAAGCAGCCTGTGTGCTGAAGAGGCCCAGCACTAGCTTTCCCTGCTGGTTCTTCTGCTGTGGGAGCAGATGCCACTGTTCATTCTGTGCTGACTGTGTTGCTGCGCAGCAGAGAGCAGGCTCTGGACTGATTGCATTCAAATGCTTTTCCTGTATGAAAGTGAGCAGTGAAAGCAACGATGGATGCACCAATGTAAAGGTGATTGTGTGCTGAACAGGTCCAGCACCAGCTTTCCCTCCTGGCTCTTCTGCTGTGGGAGCAGAGGCCAAACGTTCGTGCTGTACTCACTGTGCTGCCTGCAGCTGAGAGAGACCAGCTGAGAATTTGGATTCAAATGGAGTTTTAGGTATGAAACCGAGGAGAGACTGCAATGATGGTGACACCGTTGCAAAGCAGCCTGTGTGCTGAAGAGGCCCAGCACTAGCTTTCCCTGCTGGTTCTTCTGCTGTGGGAGCAGATGCCACTGTTCATTCTGTGCTGACTGTGTTGCTGCGCAGCAGAGAGCAGGCTCTGGACTGATTCCATTCAAATGATTTTCCTGTATGAAAGGGAGCAGTGAAAGCAACGATGGATGCACCGATGTAAAAGTGACTGTGTGCTGAACTGGTCCAACACCAGCTTTCCCTCCTGGCTCTTCTGCTGTGGGAGCAGAGGCCAAACGTTTGTGCTGTACTCACTGGGCTGCTGGGCAGCTGAAAGCGACCAGCTGAGAGTTTGGATTCAAATGGACTTTTAGGTATGAAACCGAGGAGAGACTGCAATGATGGTGACACCGTTGCAAAGCAGCCTGTGTGCTGAAGAGGCCCAGCACCAGCTTTCCCTGCTGGTTCTTCTGCTGTGGGAGCAGATGCCACTGATCTTTCTGTGCTGACTGTGTTGCTGCCATCAGAGAGCAGGCTCTGAACTGATTCCATTCAAATGCTTTTCCTGTATGAAAGGGAGCAGTGAAAGCAACGATGGATGCACCAATGTAAAGGTGATTGTGTGCTGAACAGGTCCAGCACAAGCTTTCAATCCTGGCTCTTCTGCTGTGGGAGGAGAGGCCAAACGTTCGTGCTGTACTCACTGTGCTGCTGGGCAGCTGAGAGCGACCAGCTGAGAATTTGGATTCAAATGGACTTTTCGGTATGAAACCGAGGAGAGACTGCAATGATGGTGACACCGTTGCAAAGCAGCCTGTGTGCTGAAGAGGCCCAGCACCAGCTTTCCCTGCTGGTTCTTCTGCTGTGGGAGCAGATGCCACTGTTCATTCTGTGCTGACTGTGTTGCTGCGCAGCAGAGAGCAGGCTCTGGACTGATTCCATTCAAATGCTTTTCCTGTATGAAAGGGAGCAGTGAAAGCAACGATGGATGCACCAATGTAAAGGTGATTGTGTGCTGAACAGGTCCAGCACAAGCTTTCCCTCCTGGCTCTTCTGCTGTGGGAGCAGAAGCCAAACGTTCGTGCTGTACGCACTGTGCTGCTGGGAAGCTGAGAGCGACCAGCTGAGAATTTGGATTCAAATGGACTTTTAGGTATGAAACCGAGGAGAGACTGCAATGACGGTGACACCGTTGCAAAGCAGCCTGTGTGCTGAAGAGGCCCAGCACTAGCTTTCCCTGCTGGTTCTTCTGCTGTGGGAGCAGATGCCACTGTTCATTCTGCGCTGACTGTGTTGCTGCGCAGCAGAGAGCTGGCTCTGGACTGATTCCATTCAAATGCTTTTCCTGTATGAAGGGGAGCAGTGAAAGCAACGATGGATGCACCGATGTAAAAGTGACTGTGTGCTGAACAGGTCCAACACCAGCTTTCCCTCCTGGCTCTTCTGCTGTGGGAGCAGAGGCCAAACGTTCGTGCTGTACTCACTGGGCTGCTGGGCAGCTGAAAGCGACCAGCTGAGAATTTGGATTCAAATGGACTTTTAGGTATGAAACCGAGGAGAGACTGCAATGATGGTGACACCGTTGCAAAGCAGCCTGTGTGCTGAAGAGGCCCAGCACTAGCTTTCCCTGCTGGTTCTTCTGCTGTGGGAGCAGATGCCACTGTTCATTCTGTGCTGACTGCGTTGCTGCGCAGCAGAGAGCAGGCTCTGGACTGATTCCATTCAAATGCTTTTCCTGTATGAAAGGGAGCAGTGAAAGCAACGATGGATGCACCGATGTAAAAGTGACAGTGTGCTGAACAGGTCCAGCACCAGCTTTCAATCCTGACACTTCTGCTGTGGGAGCAGAAGCCAAACGTTCGTGCTGTACGCACTGTGCTGCTGGGCAGCTGAAAGCGACCAGCTGAGAATTTGGATTCAAATGGAGTTTTGGGTATGAAACCGAGGAGAGACTGCAATGATGGTGACACCGTTGCAAAGCAGCCTGTGTGCTGAAGAGGCCCAGCACTAGCTTTCCCTGCTGGTTCTTCTGCTGTGGGAGCAGATGCCACTGTTCATTCTGTGCTGACTGTGTTGCTGCGCAGCAGAGAGCAGGCTCTGGACTGATTCCATTCAAATGCTTTTCCTGTATGAAAGGGAGCAGTGAAAGCAACGATGGATGCACCGATGTAAAAGTGACTGTGTGCTGAACAGGTCCAGCACCAGCTTTCCCTCCTGGCTCTTCTGCTGTGGGAGCAGAGGCCAAACGTTCGTGCTGTACTCACTGTGCTGCTGGGCAGCTGAAAGCGACCAGCTGAGAATTTGGATTCAAATGGACTTTTAGGTATGAAACCGAGGAGAGACTGCAATGATGGTGACACCGTTGCAAAGCAGCCTGTGTGCTGAAGAGGCCCAGCACTAGCTTTCCCTGCTGGTTCTTCTGCTGTGGGAGCAGATGCCACTGTTCATTCTGTGCTGACTGTGTTGCTGCGCAGCAGAGAGCAGGCTCTGAACTGATTCCATTCAAATGATTTTCCTGTATGAAAGGGAGCAGTGAAAGCAACGATGGATGCACCAATGTAAAGGTGATTCTGTGCTGAACAGGTCCAGCACCACCTTTCCCTCCTGGCTCTTCTGCTGTGGGAGCAGAGGCCAAACGTTCGTGCTGTACTCACTGTGCTGCCTGCAGCTGAGAGCGACCGCCGGAGAATTTGGAGAAGAATGGACTTTTAGGTATGAAAGCGAGGAGAGACTGCAATGATGGTGACACCGTTGCAAAGCAGCCTGTGTGCTGAAGAGGCCCAGCACCAGCTTTCCCTGCTGGTTCTTCTGCTGTGGGAGCAGATGCCACTGTTCATTCTGTGCTGTGTTGCTGCGCAGCAGAGAGCAGGCTCTGGACTGATTCCATTCAAATGCTTTTCCTGTATGAAAGGGAGCAGTGAAAGCAACGATGGATGCACCAATGTAAAGGTGATTGTGTGTTGAACAGGTCCAGCACCAGCTTTCAATCCTGACACTTCTGCTGTGGGAGCAGAGGCCAAACGTTCGTGCTGTACTCACTGTGCTGCCTGCAGCTGAGAGCGACCAGCTGAGAATTTGGATTCAAATGGACTTTTAGGTATGAAACCGAGGAGAGACTGCAATGATGGTGACACCGTTGCAAAGCAGCCTGTGTGCTGAAGAGGCCCAGCACTAGCTTTCCCTGCTGGTTCTTCTGCTGTGGGAGCAGATGCCACTGTTCATTCTGCGCTGACTGTGTTGCTGCCAGCAGAGAGCAGGCTCTGAACTGATTCCATTCAAATGCTTTTCCTGTATGAAAGGGAGCAGTGAAAGCAACGATGGATGCACCAATGTAAAGGTGATTGTGTGCTGAACAGGTCCAGCACCAGCTTTCCCTCCTGGCTCTTCTGCTGTGGGAGCAGAGGCCAAACGTTCGTGCTGTACTCACTGGGCTGCTGGGCAGCTGAAAGCGACCAGCTGAGAATTTGGATTCAAATGGACTTTTAGGTATGAAACCGAGGAGAGACTGCAATGATGGTGACACCGTTGCAAAGCAGCCTGTGTGCTGAAGAGGCCCAGCACTAGCTTTCCCTGCTGGTTCTTCTGCTGTGGGAGCAGATGCCACTGTTCATTCTGTGCTGACTGTGTTGCTGCGCAGCAGAGAGCAGGCTCTGATCTGATTCCATTCAAATGATTTTCCTGTATGAAAGGGAGCAGTGAAAGCAACGATGGATGCACCAATATAAAGGTGATTGTGTGCTGAACAGGTCCAGCACCAGCTTTCAATCCTGGCTCTTCTCCTGTGGGAGCAGAAGCCAAACGTTCGTGCTGTACGCACTGTGCTGCTGGGCAGCTGAAAGCGACCAGCTGAGAATTTGGATTCAAATGGACTTTTAGGTATGAAACCGAGGAGAGACTGCAATGATGGTGACACCGTTGCAAAGCAGCCTGTGTGCTGAAGAGGCCCAGCACTAGCTTTCCCTGCTGGTTCTTCTGCTGTGGGAGCAGATGCCACTGTTCATTCTGTGCTGACTGTGTTGCTGCGCAGCAGAGAGCAGGCTCTGAACTGATTCCATTCAAATGCTTTTCCTGTATGAAAGGGAGCAGTGAAAGCAACGATGGATGCACCAATGTAAAGGTGATTGTGTGCTGAACAGGTCCAGCACCAGCTTTCAATCCTGGCTCTTCTGCTGTGGGAGCAGAAGCCAAACGTTCGTGCTGTACGCACTGTGCTGCTGGGCAGCTGAAAGCGACCAGCTGAGAATTTGGATTCAAATGGAGTTTTGGGTATGAAACCGAGGAGAGACTGCAATGATGGTGACACCGTTGCAAAGCAGCCTGTGTGCTGAAGAGGCCCAGCACTAGCTTTCCCTGCTGGTTCTTCTGCTGTGGGAGCAGATGCCACTGTTCATTCTGTGCTGACTGTGTTGCTGCGCAGCAGAGAGCAGGCTCTGGACTGATTCCATTCAAATGCTTTTCCTGTATGAAAGGGAGCAGTGAAAGCATCGATGGATGCACCAATGTAAAGGTGATTGTGTGCTGAACAGGTCCAGCACCAGCTTTCCCTCCTGGCTCTTCTGCTGTGGGAGCAGAGGCCAAACGTTCGTGCTGTACTCACTGTGCTGCCTGCAGCTGAGAGCGACCAGCTGAGAATTTGGATTCAAATGGACTTTTAGGTATGAAACCGAGGAGAGACTGCAATGATGGTGACACCGTTGCAAAGCAGCCTGTGTGCTGAAGAGGCCCAGCACTAGCTTTCCCTGCTGGTTCTTCTGCTGTGGGAGCAGATGCCACTGTTCATTCTGTGCTGACTGTGTTGCTGCCAGCAGAGAGCAGGCTCTGAACTGATTCCATTCAAATGCTTTTCCTGTATGAAAGGGAGCAGTGAAAGCAACGATGGATGCACCAATGTAAAAGTGACTGTGTGCTGAACAGGTCCAGCACCAGCTTTCCCTCCTGGCTCTTCTGCTGTGGGAGCAGAGGCCAAACGTTCGTGCTGTACTCACTGTGCTGCCTTGGCAGCTGAGAGCGACCAGCTGAGAATTTGGATTCAAATGGACTTTTAGGTATGAAACCGAGGAGAGACTGCAATGATGGTGACACCGTTGCAAAGCAGCCTGTGTGCTGAAGAGGCCCAGCACTAGCTTTCCCTGCTGGTTCTTCTGCTGTGGGAGCAGATGCCACTGTTCATTCTGTGCTGACTGTGTTGCTGCCAGCAGAGAGCAGGCTCTGAACTGATTCCATTCAAATGCTTTTCCTGTATGAAAGGGAGCAGTGAAAGCAACGATGGATGCACCAATGTAAAGGTGATTGTGTGCTGAACAGGTCCAGCACCAGCTTTCAATCCTGACACTTCTGCTGTGGGAGCAGAGGCCAAACGTTCGTGCTGTACTCACTGTGCTGCTGGGCAGCTGAAGCGACCAGCTGAGAATTTGGATTCAAATGGAGTTTTAGGTATGAAACCGAGGAGAGACTGCAATGATGGTGACACCGTTGCAAAGCAGCCTGTGTGCTGAAGAGGCCCAGCACTAGCTTTCCCTGCTGGTTCTTCTGCTGTGGGAGCAGATGCCACTGTTCATTCTGTGCTGACTGTGTTGCTGCGCAGCAGAGAGCAGGCTCTGATCTGATTCCATTCAAATGATTTTCCTGTATGAAAGGGAGCAGTGAAAGCAACGATGGATGCACCAATGTAAAGGTGATTGTGTGCTGAACAGGTCCAGCACCAGCTTTCAATCCTGGCTCTTCTGCTGTGGGAGCAGAAGCCAAACGTTCGTGCTGTACGCACTGTGCTGCTGGGCAGCTGAAAGCGACCAGCTGAGAATTTGGATTCAAATGGACTTTTAGGTATGAAACCGAGGAGAGACTGCAATGATGGTGACACCGTTGCAAAGCAGCCTGTGTGCTGAAGAGGCCCAGCACTAGCTTTCCCTGCTGGTTCTTCTGCTGTGGGAGCAGATGCCACTGTTCATTCTGTGCTGACTGTGTTGCTGCGCAGCAGAGAGCAGGCTCTGGACTGATTCCATTCAAATGCTTTTCCTGTATGAAAGGGAGCAGTGAAAGCAACGATGGATGCACCGATGTAAAAGTGACAGTGTGCTGAACAGGTCCAGCACCAGCTTTCAATCCTGGCTCTTCTGCTGTGGGAGCAGAAGCCAAACGTTCGTGCTGTACTCACTGTGCTGCTGGGCAGCTGAAAGCGACCAGCTGAGAATTTGGATTCAAATGGACTTTTAGGTATGAAACCGAGGAGAGACTGCAATGATGGTGACACCGTTGCAAAGCAGCCTGTGTGCTGAAGAGGCCCAGCACTAGCTTTCCCTGCTGGTTCTTCTGCTGTGGGAGCAGATGCCACTGTTCATTCTGTGCTGACTGTGTTGCTGCGCAGCAGAGAGCAGGCTCTGGACTGATTCCATTCAAATGCTTTTCCTGTATGAAAGGGAGCAGTGAAAGCAACGATGGATGCACCGATGTAAAAGTGACTGTGTGCTGAACAGGTCCAACACCAGCTTTCCCTCCTGGCTCTTCTGCTGTGGGAGCAGAGGCCAAACGTTCGTGCTGTACTCACTGTGCTGCCTGCAGCTGAGAGCGACCAGCTGAGAATTTGGATTCAATCTACTTTTAGGTATGAAACCAAGGAGAGACTGCAATGATGGTGACACCGTTGCAAAGCAGCCTGTGTGCTGAAGAGGCCCAGCATTAGCTTTCCCTGCTGGTTCTTCTGCTGTGGGAGCAGATGCCACTGTTCTTTCTGTGCTGACTGTGTTGCTGCGCAGCAGAGAGCAGGCTCTGAACTGATTCCATTCAAATGCTTTTCCTGTATGAAAGGGAGCAGTGAAAGCAACGATGGATGCACCAATGTAAAGGTGATTGTGTGCTGAACAGGTCCAGCACCAGCTTTCAATCCTGACACTTCTGCTGTGGGAGCAGAGGCCAAACGTTCGTGCTGTACTCACTGTGCTGCCTGCAGCTGAGAGCGACCAGCTGAGAATTTGGATTCAAATGGACTTTTAGGTATGAAACCGAGGAGAGACTGCAATGATGGTGACACCGTTGCAAAGCAGCCTGTGTGCTGAAGAGGCCCAGCACTAGCTTTCCCTGCTGGTTCTTCTGCTGTGGGAGCAGATGCCACTGTTCTTTCTGTGCTGACTGTGTTGCTGCCAGCAGAGAGCAGGCTCTGAACTGATTCCATTCAAATGCTTTTCCTGTATGAAAGGGAGCAGTGAAAGCAACGATGGATGCACCGATGTAAAAGTGACTGTGTGCTGAACAGGTCCAACACCAGCTTTCCCTCCTGGCTCTTCTGCTGTGGGAGCAGAGGCCAAACGTTCGTGCTGTACTCACTGGGCTGCTGGGCAGCTGAAGCGACCAGCTGAGAATTTGGATTCAAATGGACTTTTAGGTATGAAACCGAGGAGAGACTGCAATGATGGTGACACCGTTGCAAAGCAGCCTGTGTGCTGAAGAGGCCCAGCACTAGCTTTCCCTGCTGGTTCTTCTGCTGTGGGAGCAGATGCCACTGTTCATTCTGTGCTGAGTGTGTTGCTGCGCAGCAGAGAGCAGGCTCTGGACTGATTCCATTCAAATGCTTTTCCTGTATGAAAGGGAGCAGTGAAAGCAACGATGGATGCACCGATGTAAAAGTGACTGTGTGCTGAACAGGTCCAACACCAGCTTTCCCTCCTGGCTCTTCTGCTGCGGGAGCAGAGGCCAAACGTTCGTGCTGTACTCACTGTGCTGCCTGCAGCTGAGAGCGACCAGCTGAGAATTTGGATTCAAATGGACTTTTAGGTATGAAACCGAGGAGAGACTGCAATGATGGGGACACCGTTGCAAAGCAGCCTGTGTGCTGAAGAGGCTCAGCACTAGCTTTCCCTGCTGGTTCTTCTGCTGTGGGAGCAGATGCCACTGTTCATTCTGCGCTGACTGTGTTGCTGCGCAGCAGAGAGCAGGCTCTGAACTGATTCCATTCAAATGATTTTCCTGTATGAAAGTGAGCAGTGAAAGCAACGATGGATGCACCAATGTAAAGGTGATTGTGTGCTGAACAGGTCCAGCACAAGCTTTCAATCCTGGCTCTTCTGCTGTGGGAGCAGAAGCCAAACGTTCGTGCTGTACGCACTGTGCTGCTGGGCAGCTGAAAGCGACGACCTGAGAATTTGGATTCAAATGGACTTTTAGGTATGAAACCGAGGAGAGACTGCAATGATGGTGACACCGTTGCAAAGCAGCCTGTGTGCTGAAGAGGCCCAGCACTAGCTTTCCCTGCTGGTTCTTCTGCTGTGGGAGCAGATGCCACTGTTCTTTCTGTGCTGAGTGTGTTGCTGCGCAGCAGAGAGCAGGCTCTGGACTGATTCCATTCAAATGCTTTTCCTGTATGAAAGGGAGCAGTGAAAGCAATGATGGATGCACCGATATAAAAGGGACTGTGTGCTGAACAGGTCCAACAGCAGCTTTCCCTCCTGGCTCTTCTGCTGTGGGAGCAGATGCCACTGTTCTTTCTGTGCTGACTGTGTTGCTGCCGGCAGAGTGCAGGCTCTGAACTGATTCCATTCAAATGCTTTTCCTGTATGAAAGGGAGCAGTGAAAGCAACGATGGATGCACCAATGTAAAGGTGATTGTGTGCTGAACAGGTCCAGCACAAGCTTTCAATCGTGGCTCTTCTGCTGTGGGAGCAGAAGCCAAACGTTCGTGCTGTACTCACTGTGCTGCTGGGCAGCTGAAAGCGACCAGCTGAGAATTTGGATTCAAATGGACTTTTAGGTATGAAACCGAGGAGAGACTGCAATGATGGTGACACCGTTGCAAAGCAGCCTGTGTGCTGAAGAGGCCCAGCACTAGCTTTCCCTGCTGGTTCTTCTGCTGTGGGAGCAGATGCCACTGTTCTTTCTGTGCTGAGTGTGTTGCTGCGCAGCAGAGAGCAGGCTCTGGACTGATTCCATTCAAATGCTTTTCCTGTATGAAAGGGAGCAGTGAAAGCAATGATGGATGCACCGATGTAAAAGGGACTGTGTGCTGAACAGGTCCAACACCAGCTTTCCCTCCTGGCTCTTCTGCTGTGGGAGCAGAGGCCAAACGTTCGTGCTGTACTCACTGTGCTGCCTGCAGCTGAGAGAGACCAGCTGAGAATTTGGATTCAAATGGACTTTTAGGTATGAAAGCGAGGAGAGACTGCAATGATGGGGACACCGTTGCAAAGCAGCCTGTGTGCTGAAGAGGCCCAGCCCCAGCTTTCCCTGCTGGTTCTTCTGCTGTGGGACCAGATGCCACTGTTCTTTCTGTGCTGACTGTGTTGCTGCCGGCAGAGAGCAGGCTCTGAACTGATTCCATTCAAATGCTTTTCCTGTATGAAAGGGAGCAGTGAAAGCAACGATGGATGCACCAATGTAAAGGTGATTGTGTGCTGAACAGGTCCAGCACAAGCTTTCAATCCTGGCTCTTCTGCTGTGGGAGCAGAAGGCAAACGTTTGTGCTGTACTCACTGTACTGCTGGGCAGCTGAAAGCGACCAGCTGAGAATTTGGATTCAAATGGAGTTTTAGGTATGAAACCGAGGAGAGACTGCAATGATGGTGACACCGTTGAAAAGCAGCCTGTGTGCTGAAGAGGCCCAGCACTAGCTTTCCCTGCTGGTTCTTCTGCTGTGGGAGCAGATGCTACTGTTCATTCTGTTTCTCCTTCAGAAGGTTCCTCCTCCTCCTCCTCAGCATCCACCACTGCCAAGTGCCTTTAAGCTCCCTGTGTCTTGCAGGTCTCCCCTCGGTCCCAGCTTAGCAGCAGAGGCCCAGCCCAAGGTGGCTCTGCCTCTGCCCCCTGGGCTCCTTCCAGGGCTCCCTGGGGCTCCAGGGAAACAGCATGGGAAACAGCCTGAAGCAAGCACTGATCTTCCCTCCCTCAGCTGGGAGGCACACTGCCTTCCTGCAGTGCCATTTCTCTGATGATACAAAGATTTAAGGATAAAAATCTTCTTTTCTTACAATCAAAGAATCACTTTGTGAATCACATGTCTCAAAGAC
>NW_026915822.1:0-67977 GCF_034315485.1 Pezoporus occidentalis | reverse complement strand
CGTATTTCACTGTATAATAACCAATATCAAGCCCGTATTTCAGTGTATAATAACGGATATCAAACCCGTGCTGCAGTGGGTAATCAATATCAAACCCGTGTGCAATGGGTAATCAATATCAACCCCATACTGCAGTGGGTAATCAATATCAAACCCGTGCTGCAGTGGGTAATCAATATCAAACCCGTGCTGCAGTGGGTAATCAATATCAGACCCGTGCTGCAGTGGGTAATCGATATCAGACCCGTGCTGCAGTGGGTAATCAATATCAAACCCGTGCTGCAGTGGGTAATCAATATCAGACCCGTGCTGCAGTGGGTAATCAATATCAGACCCGTGCTGCAGTGGGTAATCGATATCAAACCCGTACTGCAGTGGGTAATCAATATCAAACCCGTACTGGAGTGGGTAATCAATATCAAACCCGTACTGCAGTGGGTAATCAATACCAGACCCGTACTGCAGTGGGTAATCAATACCAGACCCGTACTGCAGTGGGTAATCAATACCAGACCCGTGCTGCAGTGGGTAATCGATACCAGACCCGTGCTGCAGTGGGTAATCGATATCAAACCCGTACTACAGTGGGTAATCGATATCAGACCCGTACTACAGTGGGTAATCAATATCAGACCCGTGCTGCAGTGGGTAATCAATATCAGACCCGTGCTGCAGTGGGTAATCGATATCAGACCCGTACTGCAGTGGGTAATCAATACCAGACCCGTGCTGCAGTGGGTAATCGATATCAGACCTGTACTGCAGTGGGTAATCGATATCAGACCCGTGCTGCAGTGGGTAATCGATATCAGACCCGTGCTGCAGTGGGTAATCAATATCAAACCCGTGCTGCAGTGGGTAATCGATATCAAACCCGTGCTGCAGTGGGTAATCGATATCAGACCCGTACTGCAGTGGATAATCGATATCAACCCCATACTGCAGTGGGTAATCGATATCAAACCCGTACTGCAGTGGGTAATCGATATCAAACCCGTACTGCAGTGGGTAATCGATATCAAACCCTGTCTATAGGGCTGCAGAGACAGAGCCTGTGTCCATAACACCCAGCATCCATTGGGAGCACCCAGCACATCCCCATGTCCATAACACCCAGCATCCATTGGGAGCACCCAATGCACCCCCGTGCCCATAACACACAGCATCCATTGGGAGCACCCAGCACATCCCCATGTCCATAACACACAGCATCCATTGGGAGCACCCAGCACATCCCCGTGTCCATAACACCCAGCACCCATTGGGAGCACCCAATGCACCCCCGTGTCCATAACACCCAGCATCCATTGGGAGCACCCAATGCACCCCCGTGTCCATAACACCCAGCATCCATTGGGAGCACCCAGCACATCCCCATGTCCATAACACCCAGCACCCATTGGGAGCACCCAATGCACCCCCATGTCCATAACACCCAGCACCCATTGGGAGCACCCAGCACATCCCCGTGTCCATAACACCCAGCACCCATTGGGAGCACCCAATGCACCCCCATGTCCATAACACCCAGCATCCATTGGGAGCACCCAGCACATCCCCGTGTCCATAACACCCAGCATCCATTGGGAGCACCCAATGCACCCCCATGTCCATAACACCCAGCATCCATTGGGAGCACCCAATGCACCCCCATGTCCATAACACCCAGCATCCATTGGGAGCACCCAATGCACCCCCATGTCCATAACACCCAGCATCCATTGGGAGCACCCAACACATCCCCATGTCCATAACACCCAGCATCCATTGGGAGCACCCAATGCACCCCCATGTCCATAACACCCAGCATCCATTGGGAGCACCCAGTGCACCCCCATGTCCATAACACCCAGCATCCATTGGGAGCACCCAATGCACCCCCGTGTCCATAACACCCAGCATCCATTGGGAGCACCCAATGCACCCCCATGTCCATAACACCCAGCACCCATTGGGAGCACCCAACTCACCAAGCTCTGGTGGTTTTAACCCATCCCCACCCCTGTCACATGAAACAGCTCCGCTCCCAGCCCTGGCTTTATTGTACCGTGATAGAGCCGCTGCGACAGAGCCGGCGCGATAGAGCCGCCACGATAGAGCCGGCGCAATAGAGCCGCCGCGATGGAGCCGCCACGATACAGACGCTGCGATAGAGCCGCCGCGATAGAGCCGCCGCGATACAGACGCCGCGATAGAGCCGCCGCGACAGAGCCGCTGCGATGGAGCCGCCGCGATGCAGGGAGGCACCACGACAGTGACCCCCCCGTACAGAGACCAGCACAGGCACCCCGGTACAGAGACCCCCAGGACAGAGCAGACCCCGGTACAGAGACCCCCGGTACAGAGACCCCCGGGACAGAGACCCCCGGGACAGACCAAACCCCGGTACAGAGACCCCCGGTACAGAGACCCCGGTACAGAGACCCCCAGGACAGAGCAGACCCCAGTACAGAGACCCCGGTACAGAGACCCCCGGGACAGAGCAGACCCTGGTACAGAGACCCCGGTACAGAGACCCCCGGGACAGAGCAGACCCCGGTACAGAGACCCCCGGGACAGAGACCCCCAGGACAGAGACCCCCAGGACAGAGCAGACCCCGGTACAGAGACCCCTGGGACAGACCAGACCCCGGTACAGAGACCCCCAGGACAGGGACCCCCGGGACAGAGCAGACCCCGGTACAGAGACCCCCTGGGACAGACCAGACCCTGGTACAGAGACCCCGGTACAGAGACCCCTGGGACAGAGCAGACCCCGGTACAGAGACCCCCAGGACAGAGCAGACCCCGGTACAGAGCAGACCCCGGTACAGAGACCCCCGGTACAGAGACCCCTGGGACAGAGACCCCGGTACAGAGACCCCCGGGACAGAGCAGACCCCGGTACAGAGACTCCCGGGACAGGGACCCCTGGGACAGAGACCTCCAGTACAGAGACCCCTGGGACAGAGCAGACCCCGGTACAGAGACCCCTGGGACAGAGCAGACCCCGGTACAGAGACCCCCGGTACAGAGACCCCCGGGACAGAGCAGACCCCGGTACAGAGACCCCCGGGACAGAGCAGACCCTGGTACAGAGACCCCCAGGACAGGGACCCCCGGTACAGAGACCCCTGGGACAGAGACCCCCAGGACAGGGACCCCCGGGACAGACCAGACCCCGGTACAGAGACCCCTGGGACAGAGACCCCTGGGACAGAGCAGACCCCGGTACAGAGACCCCTGGGACAGAGCAGACCCCGGTACAGAGACCCCTGGGACAGGGACCCCCGGGACAGAGCAGACCCCAGGACAGAGACCCCCAGGACAGGGCCCCCCCCTTTGGGGCCACCAGGACCCACCCCCAATAGAGACCAGGCTCCCCCAGCACACAGAACCCTGGGGGCTGCAGCCTCACAGGAATGGGGCCCATTGGCACCGCCCCATTGCTGCCAGCCCAGGGCTCGGCTGGGGCTGGTGTCCCTGTCCCCTGCCCCACGGCCACAGCGTCCGGCTGGGGGGCTGGCTCTGCCCCATCCATGGCTCTGGATGGAGGTTCACCCGCGGGTGCATCCGTGGGTCCTTCCGTGGGGCTGTCCATGGGGCTCTCTGCAGGTCCAGCGGCATCACTTCAAGAGTGCACGTTCCTGAGCCATGGGTCCCTGTGTGGGTCCATCCGTGGGTCCCTTCCCTCTGTGGGTCCCTCTGTGGGTCCCACCGTGGGTCCCTTCCCTCTGTGGGTCCCACCATGGGTCCCTCTGTGGGCCCCACCGTGGGTCCCTCTGTGGGTCCATCTGTGGGTCCCTTCCCTCTGTGGGTCCCTCTGTGGGTCCCACCGTGGGTCGCTGTGGGTCAGTCCCAGAAGAGCACGTTCCAGAGCAGCAGGGGCAGGTGCTGGGGGGCAGAGGGGAGCCTGGGCCAGGCTCGGGTCCATGTGTGGGGCGCTGTGGGTCAGTCCCAGAAGAGCACGTTCCAGAGCAGCAGGTGCTGGGGGGCAGAGGGGGCCCGGGGCCGGGCTCGGGTCCATGTGTGGGGTGCTGTGGGTCAGTCCCAGAAGAGCACGTTCCAGAGCAGCAGGGGCAGGTGCTGGGGGGCAGAGGGGGCCCAGGCTGGGCTCGGGTCCATGTGTGGGGCGCTGTGGGTCAGTCCCAGAAGAGCACGTTCCAGAGCAGCAGGGGCAGGTGCTGGGGGGCACAGGGAGCCCGGGGCCGGGCTCGGGTCCATGTGTGGGGCGCTGTGGGTCAGTCCCAGAAGAGCACATTCCAGAGCAGCAGGGGCAGGTGCTGGGGGGCACAGGGGGGCCCGGGCCGGGCTCAGGTCCATGTGTGGGGCGCTGTGGGTCAGTCCCAGAAGAGCACGTTCCAGAGCAGCAGCCAGCAGGGGGTGGGGGGCACAGGGGGGCCCGGGGCCGGGCTCGGGTCCATGTGTGGGGCGCTGTGGGTCAGTCCCAGAAGAGCACGTTCCAGAGCAGCAGGGGCAGGGGCAGGTGCTGGGGGGCAGAGGGGGGCCGGGGCCGGGCTCAGGTCCATGTGTGGGGCGCTGTGGGTCAGTCCCAGAAGAGCACGTTCCAGAGCAGCAGGGGCTGGGGGGCAGAGGGGAGCCTGGGCCGGGCTCGGGTCCATGTGTGGGGCGCTGTGGGTCAGTCCCAGAAGAGCACGTTCCAGAGCAGCAGCCAGCAGGGGCTGGGGGGCAGAGGGGAGCCTGGGCCGGGCTCGGGTCCATGTGTGGGGCGCTGTGGGTCAGTCCCAGAAGAGCACGTTCCAGAGCAGCAGGGGCAGGGGCAGGTGCTGGGGGGCAGAGGGGGCCCGGGGCCGGGCTCGGGTCCATGTGTGGGGCGCTGTGGGTCAGTCCCAGAAGAGCACGTTCCAGAGCAGCAGCCAGCAGGGGTAGGTGCCGAGGGCGAGCAGGGGGCAGAGGAAGGCCCCGTGCAGGTGGTGCAGGAGCAGCCCCTGCCCCAGCGCGCCCAGGAAGCGCTGCCAGGCCTCCCCCGGCGCCGCCGGCGCCTCCACCAGCTCCCGCTCCAGGAAGATGCCCAAGAGCAGCGACACGGCCGGGGTGGCCAAGACCAGCACCAGCGCCAGCAGCACCCTATGGGGAACGGGACAGTGAGCACGGGGACACCGGGGGCACCCAGTGACACCCAGTGACACCCAGTGACACCCAGCGCCAGCAGCACCCTATGGGGAACGGAGACAGTGAGCACGGGGACACCGGGGGCACCCAGTGACACCCAGTGACACCCAGTGACACCCAGCGCCAGCAGCACCCTGCGGGGAATGGAGACAGTGAGCACGGGGACACCGGGGGCACCCAGTGACACCCAGTGACACCCAGTGACACCCAGCGCCAGCAGCACCCTGCGGGGAACGGAGACAGTGAGCACGGGGACACCGGGAGCACCCAGTGACACCCTGCGGGGAACGGAGACAGTGAGCACGGGGACACCGAGAGCACCCAGTGACACCCTGCGGGGAACGGGACAGTGAGCACGGGGACACCGGGAGCACCCAGTGACACCCAGTGCCAGCAGCACCCTGTGGGGAACGGGGACAGTGAGCACGGGGACACCGGGGGCACCCAGTGACACCCAGTGCCAGCAGCACCCTATGGGGAACGGGGACAGTGAGCACGAGGACACCGGGAGCACCCAGTGACACCCAGTGCCAGCAGCACCCTGCGGGGAACGGGACAGTGAGCACGGGGACACCGGGGGCACCCAGTGACACCCAGTGACACCCAGTGCCAGCAGCACCCTGCGGGGAATGGGCACAGTGAGCACGGGGACACCGGGAGCACCCAGTGACACCCTGCAGGGAATGGAGACAGTGAGCACGGGGACACCGGGGGCACCCAGTGACACCCAGTGCCAGCAGCACCCTGCGGGGAATGGGCACAGTGAGGACGGGGACACCGGGGGCACCCAGTGACACCCAGTGCCAGCAGCACCCTGTGGGGAATGGGCACAGTGAGCACGGGGACACCGCGAGCACCCAGTGACACCCAGTGCCAGCAGCACCCTATGGGGAACGGGCACAGTGAGCACGGGGACACCGGGGGCACCCAGTGCCAGCAGCACCCTATGGGGAACGGGACAGTGAGCACGGGGACACCGGGGGCACCCAGTGACACCCAGTGACACCCAGTGCCAGCAGCACCCTATGGGGAACGGGACAGTGAGCACGGGGACACCGGGGGCACTCAGTGACACCCAGTGCCAGCAGCACCCTGTGGGGAACAGGGACAGTGAGCACGAGGACACCAGGGGCACCCAGTGACACCCTGCAGGGAATGGGCACAGTGAGCACGAGGACACCAGGGGCACCCAGTGACACCCTGCAGGGAATGGGCACAGTGAGCACGGGGACACCGGGAGCACCCAGTGACACCCTGCGGGGAACGGGGACAGTGAGCACGAGGACACCGGGGGCACCCAGTGACACCCAGTGCCAGCAGCACCCTATGGGGAATGGGGACAGTGAGCACGAGGACACTGGGGGCACCCAGTGACACCCTGCAGGGAATGGGCACAGTGAGCACGGGGACACCGGGGACACCCAGTGACACCCAGTGCCAGCAGCACCCTGCGGGGAACGGAGACAGTGAGCACGGGGACACCGGGAGCACCCAGTGCCAGCAGCACCCTATGGGGAATGGGCACAGTGAGCACGGGGACACCGGGGGCACCCAGTGACACCCAGTGACACCCAGTGCCAGCAGCACCCTGCGGGGAACGGGCACAGTGAGCACGGGGACACCGGGAGCACCCAGTGACACCCAGTGACACCCAGCGCCAGCAGCACCCTGTGGGGAATGGGCACAGTGAGCACGGGGACACCAGGGGCACCCAGTGACACCCAGTGCCAGCAGCACCCTATGGGGAATGGGCACAGTGAGCACGGGGACACCGGGAGCACCCAGTGCCAGCAGCACCCTATGGGGAATGGGCACAGTGAGCACGGGGACACCGGGAGCACCCAGTGACACCCAGCACCAGCAGCACCCTATGGGGAATGGGGACAGTGAGCACGGGGACACCGGGAGCACCCAGTGACACCCAGCACCGGGGGCACCCAGTGACACCCAGCGCCAGCAGCACCCTGTGGGGAACGGAGACAGTGAGCACGAGGACACCGGGAGCACCCAGTGACACCCAGCACCAGCAGCACCCTATGGGGAATGGGGACAGTGAGCACGGGGACACCGGGAGCACCCAGTGACACCCAGCACCAGCAGCACCCTATGGGGAATGGGGACAGTGAGCACGGGGACACCGGGAGCACCCAGTGACACCCAGCACCAGCAGCACCCTATGGGGAATGGGGACAGTGAGCACGGGGACACCGGGAGCACCCAGTGACACCCAGCACCAGCAGCACCCTATGGGGAATGGGCACAGTGAGCACGGGGACACCGGGAGCACCCAGTGACACCCAGTGCCAGCAGCACCCTATGGGGAACGGAGACAGTGAGCACGGGGACACCGGGGGCACCCAGTGACACCCTGCGGGGAACGGGACAGTGAGCACGGGGACACCGGGAGCACCCAGTGACACCCAGTGACACCCAGTGCCAGCAGCACCCTGTGGGGAATGGGGACAGTGAGCACGGGGACACCGGGGGCACCCAGTGACACCCTGCGGGGAACGGGACAGTGAGCACGGGGACACCGGGAGCACCCAGTGACACCCAGTGCCAGCAGCACCCTGTGGGGAATGGGGACAGTGAGCACGGGGACACCGGGAGCACCCAGTGACACCCAGTGCCAGCAGCACCCTATGGGGAACGGGACAGTGAGCACGGGGACACCGGGAGCACCCAGTGACACCCAGTGCCAGCAGCACCCTATGGGGAACGGAGACAGTGAGCACGGGGACACCGGGAGCACCCAGTGACACCCTGCGGGGAACGGGCACAGTGAGCACGGGGACACCGGGGGCACCCAGTGACACCCAGTGCCAGCAGCACCCTGCGGGGAACGGGACAGTGAGCACGGGGACACCGAGAGCACCCAGTGCCAGCAGCACCCTGCGGGGAACGGGACAGTGAGCACGGGGACACCGGGAGCACCCAGTGACACCCAGTGCCAGCAGCACCCTGTGGGGAATGGGCACAGTGAGCACGGGGACACCGGGAGCACCCAGTGCCAGCAGCACCCTATGGGGAACGGGCACAGTGAGCACGAGGACACCGGGGGCACCCAGTGACACCCAGTGCCAGCAGCACCCTATGGAGAACGGGCACAGTGAGCACGAGGACACCGGGGGCACCCAGTGCCACCCAGCGCCAGCAGCACCCTATGGGGAGCAGGAACACAGGGAGCCCCCTATAGCACCCAGTGCCACCAGCACCAACAGCACCCTGCAGGGACCCAGCACCCAGTGACCCCAATGACCCCCCTGACCCCCGGTGTCACCCTGCAGGGACCCAGCACCCAGTGACCCCAATGGCACCCAGTGACCCCTCAGCAACACCCAGCAAGGACCCAGCACCCAATGACCCCCCTGACCCCGGTGTCACCCTGCAGGGACCCAGCACCCAGTGACCCCAATGGCACCCAGTGACCCCTCAGCACCACCCTGCAGGGACCCAGCACCCAATGACCCCCCTGACCCCGGTGTCACCCTGCAGGGACCCAGCACCCAGTGACCCCAATGACCCCCCTGACCCCCGGTGTCACCCTGCAGGGACCCAGCACCCAGTGACCCCAATGGCACCCAGTGACCCCTCAGCAACACCCAGCAAGGACCCAGCACCCAATGACCCCCCTGACCCCGGTGTCACCCTGCAGGGACCCAGCACCCAGTGACCCCAATGGCACCCAGTGACCCCTCAGCACCACCCTGCAGGGACCCAGCACCCAATGACCCCCCTGACCCCGGTGTCACCCTGCAGGGACCCAGCACCCAGTGACCCCAATGACCCCCCTGACCCCCGGTGTCACCCTGCAGGGACCCAGCACCCAGTGACCCCAATGGCACCCAGTGACCCCTCAGCAACACCCAGCAAGGACCCAGCACCCAATGACCCCCCTGACCCCGGTGTCACCCTGCAGGGACCCAGCACCCAGTGACCCCAATGGCACCCAGTGACCCCTCAGCACCACCCTGCAGGGACCCAGCACCCAATGACCCCCCTGACCCCGGTGTCACCCTGCAGGGACCCAGCACCCAGTGACCCCAATGACCCCCCTGACCCCCGGTGTCACCCTGCAGGGACCCAGCACCCAGTGACCCCAATGGCACCCAGTGACCCCTCAGCAACACCCAGCAGGGACCCAGCACCCAGTGACCCCAATGGCACCCAGTGACCCCCGGTGTCACCCTGCAGGGACCCAGCACCCATTGACCCCAATGAGCCCCGGTGTCTCCCCGCAGGGACCCAGCACCCAGTGACCCCAATGACCCCCCTGACCCCCAGTGTCTCCCCGCGGGGACCCAGCACCCAGTGACCCCAATGACCCCCCTGACCCCCGGTGTCTCCCCGCCGGGACCCAGTGCCCCGGTGCCCCCCGGCGCGGTGCTGACCGGGGCCCGGTGGGGGCCGTGGCCGCGGCCGCCGGCACCATGGTCACTGCCAGGAGGAAGCCGAGGGAGAAGTTGAGCAGCGCCAGCGCCGTGAGCTGAGCCGCCAGGTAGAGCAGGGCCAGGAGCTTCAGCACCATCCAGCCCCGCGCCGCCGCCGCCGAGCCGGGGGCACCCAGCACCCTGCGGGGGAACGGGCTCAATGGGGGCACCCAGCACCCTGCAGGGGAATGGGAGTCAATGGGGTACCCAGCACCCTGCGGGGGAACGGAGTCAATGGGGGCACCCAGCACCCTGCGGGGGAACGGGGTCAATGGGGCACCCAGCACCCTGCGGGGGAACGGGCTCAATGGGGGCACCCAGCACCCTGCGGGGGACCGGAGTCAATGGGGGCACCCAGCACCCTGCGGGGGAATGGAGTCAATGGGGGCACCCAGCACCCTGCGGGGGAACGGAGTCAATGGGGGCACCCAGCACCCTGCGGGGGAATGGAGTCAATGGGGGCACCCAGCACCCTGCGGGGGAACGGAGTCAATGGGGGCACCCAGCACCCTGCGGGGGAATGGAGTCAATGGGGGCACCCAGCACCCTGCGGGGGAACGGAGTCAATGGGGGCACCCAGCACCCTGCGGGAGTCAATGGGGGCACCCAGCACCCTGCGGGGGAACGGGGTCAATGGGGGCACCCTGCGGGGGAACGGGGTCAATGGGGGCACCCAGCACCCTGCGGGGGAACGGGGTCAATGGGGGCACCCAGCACCCTGCGGGGGAACGGGGTCAATGGGGGCACCCAGCACCCTGCGGGAGTCAATGGGGGCACCCAGCACCCTGCGGGGGAACGGGGGTCAATGGGGGCACCCAGCACCCTGTGGGGGAACAGAGTCAATGGGGGCACCCAGCACCCTGCGGGGGAACGGGCTCAATGGGGGCACCCAGCACCCTGCAGGGGAATGGGAGTCAATGGGGTACCCAGCACCCTGCGGGGGAACGGAGTCAATGGGGGCACCCAGCACCCTGCGGGGGAACGGGGTCAATGGGGCACCCAGCACCCTGCGGGGGAACGGGCTCAATGGGGGCACCCAGCACCCTGCGGGGGAACGGAGTCAATGGGGGCACCCAGCACCCTGCGGGGGAACGGAGTCAATGGGGGCACCCAGCACCCTGCGGGGGAATGGAGTCAATGGGGGCACCCAGCACCCTGCGGGGGAACGGAGTCAATGGGGGCACCCAGCACCCTGCGGGGGAATGGAGTCAATGGGGGCACCCAGCACCCTGCGGGGGAATGGAGACAATGGGGCACCCAGCACCCTGCGGGGGAACGGGGTCAATGGGGGCACCCTGCGGGGGAACGGGGTCAATGGGGGCACCCAGCACCCTGCGGGGGAACGGGGTCAATGGGGGCACCCAGCACCCTGCGGGGGAACGGGGTCAATGGGGGCACCCAGCACCCTGCGGGAGTCAATGGGGGCACCCAGCACCCTGCGGGGGAACGGGGGTCAATGGGGGCACCCAGCACCCTGTGGGGGAACAGAGTCAATGGGGGCACCCAGCACCCTGCGGGGGAACGGGGTCAATGGGGGCACCCAGCACCCTGCGGGGGAACGGGGGTCAATGGGGACACCCAGCACCCTGCGGGAGTCAATGGGGGCACCCAGCACCCTGCGGGGGAACAGGGTCAATGGGGCACCCAGCACCCTGCGGGAGTCAATGGGGGCACCCAGCACCCTGCGGGGGAACGGGGTCAATGGGGGCACCCAGCACCCTGCGGGGGAACGGGGTCAATGGGGGCACCCAGCACCCTGCCAGGGGCTCAGCTGTGGGTGCTGTGGGGCAGGGCCGGGGCTCACCTGTGGGTGCTGTGGGGCAGGGCTGGGGGCTCACTGTGGGGCGGGGCCGGGCTCACCTGTGGGTGCTGTGGGGCAGGGCCAGGGCTCACTGTGGGGCAGGGACGGGTCTCACCTGTGGGTGCTGTGGGGCAGGGCCGAGCTCACCTGTGGGTGCTGTGGGGCAGGGCTGGGGCTCAGCTGTGGGGCAGGGCCGGGCTCACCTGTGGGTGCTGTGGGGCAGGGCCGGGCTCACCTGTGGGTGCCGTGGGGCAGGGCTGGGGTCTCACCTGTGGGTGCTGTGGGGCAGGGCCGGGCTCACCTGTGGGTGCTGTGGGGCAGGGCTGGGGCTCACCTGTGGGTGCTGTGGGGCAGGGCCGGGGCTCAGCTGTGGGTGCTGTGGGGCAGGGCCGGGTCTCACTGTGGGGCAGGGCTGGGTCTCACCTGTGGGTGCTGTGGGGCAGGGCCGGGGCTCACCTGTGGGTGCTGTGGGGCAGGGCTGGGGCTCACCTGTGGGTGCTGTGGGGCAGGGCTGGGTCTCACCTGTGGGTGCTGTGGGGCAGGGCTGGGGCTCACCTGTGGGTGCTGTGGGGCAGGGCTGGGTCTCACCTGTGGGTGCTGTGGGGCAGGGCCGGGCTCACCTGTGGGTGCTGTGGGGCGGGGCCGGGCTCACCTGTGGGTGCTGTGGGGCAGGGCCATGCCCGCCACGTAGATGGCGATGAGGGTGAGCACCACGGCCTCGGCCTCGGACACCGGGAAGTGCTGCGCGGCCACGCTCCGGCCCCGCACGGGCAGGACGTAGAGCGCCAGCCCCGCCGCGTGGCTCACGAGCACCGGCGGCAGCAGCGCGGGCAGGGGCCGCGCGGGGGGCGGCCCCGGGGCCGAAGGCTCCGCACCCACACCCGGCTGCTCGGCGCCGCCCCCCGGCTCCGCCCGCGTCAGCTTCATCCAGAGCTCCAGGGAGTGAGGAACGTGAGGGAAAACAGCGGAAACGGGGGCGGGGGGGGAGCGGGGGGGGGGGGGGGGGGTGGGGGGGGATGGGATGAGACGGGGATGGGATGAGACGAGTTGGGATGGGATGGGAAGGGATTGGATGGGAAGGGATGGGGCAGCATGGGGACAGAATGGGATGGGGTGGGATGGGATGGGGATAGGATGGGATGAGATGGGGGTGGGATGGGATGAGATGGGAAGGGATGAGATGGGAAGGGATGAGATGAGTTGGGATGAGATGGGGATGGGATGAGATGGAAAGGGATGGGAAAGGGATGTGATGAGATGGGAAGGGATGAGATGGGAAGGGATGGGAAGGGGATGTGATGAGATGGGAAGGGATGAGATGGGAAGGGATGAGATGAGTTGGGATGAGATGGGGATGGGATGAGATGGAAAGGGATGGGAAGGGGATGTGATGAGATGGGAAGGGATGAGATGAGCTGGGATGAGATGGGAAGGGATGAGACGAGTTGGGATGAGATGGGAAGGGATGGGGATGAGATGGGAAGGGATTGGATGGGGTGGGATGGGGATGGGAGGGCTTGGGGATGGGATGAGATGGAAAAGGATGGGATGGGGTGGGATGGGATGAGTTGGGGATGGGATGGGATGAAATGGGGATGGGATGGGATGAGATGAGTTGGGATGAGATGGGAAGGGATGGGATGAGATGGGATGAGATGAGTTGGGATGAGATGGGAAGGGGATGAGATGGGAAGGGATTGGATGGGGTGGGATGGGGATGGGAGGGGTTGGGGATGGGATGATGGAAAGGGATGGGATGGGATGAGAAGGGGATGGGATGAGATGGGAAGGGATGAGATGGGAAGGGATGAGATGAGTTGGGATGAGATGGGGATGGGATGAGATGGGAAGGGATGAGATGGGAAGGGATGAGATGGGAAGGGATGAGATGAGTTGGGATGAGATGGGGATGGGATGAGATGGGAAGGGATGGGAAGGGGATGTGATGAGATGGGAAGGGATGAGATGGGAAGGGATGGGAAGGGGATGTGATGAGATGGGAAGGGATGAGATGGGAAGGGATGGGGATGAGATGGGAAGGGACGGGATGGGATGGGAAGGGATGGCATGGGGCAGCATGGGGACAGGATGGGGACAGGAACCCTCAGGACATGTCCCAGCGCACCCCCTGCTCCTCCAGCCCTGCCGCCGCCCGGGTCCCCCCCTCCAGGGCCAGGTCCCCAGGAGCGCAGAGGGCTCGGGGTCCCCCCTCCGCCGCCCCCCAGCTCCCCGAGGATATCCTGAGGATGAGGACGAGCAGCAGGAAGCCGAAGGCCGGCATGTAGAGCCCGATGGACACGAAGCGCGAGAGCGAGGGCAGCAGGTACAGGAAGTAGGACTGGTGCAGGCGCTCCAGGAGGTTGTTGAGCTTCCGGAACATTCCCTCCAGCATCCTGGGGGCGGGGGGCAGGCAGGGCAGCCCCACGGGGACGCGGGGGGTGACCCACAGGGACGCGTGGGGAGACCCAGGGGGACACGTGGGGAGACCCATAGAGACATGTGGGCAGCCCCACAGGGACATGTGGGCAGCCCCATAGAGACACATGGGGACACCCAGAGGGACACGTGAGGACACCCAGAGGGACACGTGGGCAGCCCCATAGGGGTGCAGTGGCAGCCCCATAGAGGCGCAGGGGCAGCCCCACAGGGACACGTGGTCAGCCCCACGGGGACACGTGGGCAGCCCCACGGTGGCACATGGTCAGCCCCACAGGGACACGTGGGCAGCCCCACGGTGGCACATGGTCAGCCCCACAGGGACACGTGGGCAGCCCCACGGGGACACGTGAGCAGCCCCACGGTGGCACATGGTCAGCCCCACAGGGACACGTGGGCAGCCCCACAGGGACACGTGGGCAGCCCCACGGGGACACGTGAGCAGCCCCACGGTGGCACATGGTCAGCCCCACGGGGACACGTGAGCAGCCCCACGGTGGCACAGGGGCAGCCCCACGGGGACACGTGGGCAGCCCCACGGGGACACGTGAGCAGCCCCACGGGGACACGTGGGCAGCCCCACAGGGACACGTGGTCAGCCCCACAGGGACACGTGGGCAGCCCCACAGGGACACGTGGTCAGCCCCACAGGGACACGTGGGCAGCCCCACAGGGACACGTGGTCAGCCCCACAGGGACACGTGGTCAGCCCCACAGGGACACGTGGTCAGCCCCACAGGGACACGCGGTCAGCCCCACAGGGACACGCGGTCAGCCCCACAGGGACACGTGGTCAGCCCCACGGGGACACGCGGGCAGCCCCACGGGGACACGTGGGCAGCCCCATAGGGACACGTGGGCAGCCCCACAGGGACACGTGGGCAGCCCCATAGGGACACGTGGGCAGCCCCATAGGGACACGTGGGCAGCCCCAGAGGGACACGTGGGCAGCCCCATAGGGACACGTGGTCAGCCCCACAGGGACACGTGGTCAGCCCCACAGGGCCGCGGTGGCAGCCCCACGGGGACACGTGGTCAGCCCCACAGGGACACGCGGGCAGCCCCACGGGGACACGTGGTCAGCCCCACAGGGACACGTGGTCAGCCCCATAGGGGCGCAGGGGCAGCCCCACGGGGCCGCGGTGGCAGCCCCACGGGGACACGTGGTCAGCCCCACGGGGACACGTGGTCAGCCCCACGGGGACACGTGGTCAGCCCCACGGGGACACGTGGTCAGCCCCACGGGGACACGTGGTCAGCCCCATAGGGACACGTGGTCAGCCCCACGGGGACACGTGGTCAGCCCCACAGGGACACGTGGTCAGCCCCATAGGGGCTCAGGGGCAGCCCCACGGGGCCGCGGTGGCACTGACTTGCCCGCGGTGGCACTCACTCACTTGCCCACGGTGCTGAGGTCGTACTTGTACTGCCGGAAGCTGTTGATGCCGCGCAGGGTGAGCGCCTCGATGCGGTAGCGCAGGAAGAGGCCGTGCTCACCGCGGGGCCGCCCCGACGCCTGCGCCAGCACCATGAGGAGCAGCGTCTGCAGGCTCCGGGCGTAGGCGGGCAGCGAGTCCCAGTCCGAGTGCTGCAGCTGCAGGAGGGAAGGGAGACGGGAGGAGTGGGGATGGAGGTGGGGATGGGGATGGAGCAATGGGGATGGAGCAATGGGGATGGAGCAATGGGGATGGAGGTGGGGATGGGGATGGAGCAATGGGGATGGAGCAATGGGGATGGAGCAATGGGGATGGAGCTCAGGAACGGGGATGGAGCAATGGGGATGGAGCTCAGGAATGGGGATGGAGCAATGGGGATGGAGCTCAGGAATGGGGATGGAGCAATGGGGATGGAGCTCAGGAATGGGGATGGAGCTCAGGAACGGGGATGGAGCAATGGGGATGGAGCTCAGGAATGGGGATGGAGCTCAGGAGTGGGGATGGAGCTCAGGAATGGGGATGGAGCTCAGGAACGGGGATGGAGCAATGGGGATGGAGCTCAGGAACGGGGATGGAGCAATGGGGATGGAGCTCAGGAATGGGGATGGAGCTCAGGAGTGGGGATGGAGCTCAGGAATGGGGATGGAGCAATGGGGATGGAGCTCAGGAATGGGGATGGAGCAATGGGGATGGAGCTCAGGAATGGGGATGGAGCTCAGGAATGGGGATGGAGCTCAGGAATGGGGATGGAGCTCAGGAATGGGGATGGAGCAATGGGGATGGAGCAATGGGGATGGAGCTCAGGAATGGGGATGGAGCTCAGGAGTGGGGATGGAGCTCAGGAATGGGGATGGAGCTCAGGAATGGGGATGGAGCTCAGGAATGGGGATGGAGCTCAGGAATGGGGATGGAGCAATGGGGATGGAGCTCAGGAGTGGGGATGGAGCTCAGGAGTGGGGATGGAGCAATGGGGATGGAGCAATGGGGATGGAGCTCAGGAATGAGGATGGAGCAATGGGGATGGAGCTCAGGAATGGGGATGGAGCAATGGGGATGGAGCTCAGGAATGGGGATGGAGCTCAGGAATGGGGATGGAGCAATGGGGATGGAGCTCAGGAGTGGGGATGGAGCTCAGGAATGGGGATGGAGCTCAGGAATGGGGATGGAGCTCAGGAATGGGGATGGAGCTCAGGAGTGGGGATGGAGCAATGGGGATGGGGATGGAGCTCAGGAGTGGGGATGGAGCTCAGGAATGGGGATGGAGCTCAGGAATGGGGATGGAGCTCAGGAATGGGGATGGAGCTCAGGAATGGGGATGGAGCAATGGGGATGGAGCTCAGGAATGGGGATGGAGCTCAGGAGTGGGGATGGAGCTCAGGAATGGGGATGGAGCTCAGGAGTGGGGATGGAGCAATGGGGATGGAGCTCAGGAATGGGGATGGAGCTCAGGAGTGGGGATGGAGCAATGGGGATGGAGCTCAGGAATGGGGATGGAGCAATGGGGATGGAGCTCAGGAGTGGGGATGGAGCTCAGGAATGGGGATGGAGCTCAGGAGTGGGGATGGAGCTCAGGAGTGGGGATGGAGCTCAGGAATGGGGATGGAGCTCAGGAATGGGGATGGAGCTCAGGAGTGGGGATGGAGCTCAGGAATGGGGATGGAGCTCAGGAATGGGGATGGAGCTCAGGAATGGGGATGGAGCAATGGGGATGGAGCTCAGGAGTGGGGATGGAGCTCAGGAATGGGGATGGAGCTCAGGAATGGGGATGGAGCAATGGGGATGGAGCTCAGGAGTGGGGATGGAGCTCAGGAATGGGGATGGAGCTCAGGAATGGGGATGGAGCTCAGGAATGGGGATGGAGCAATGGGGATGGAGCAATGGGGATGGAGCTCAGGAATGGGGATGGAGCTCAGGAATGGGGATGGAGGTGGGGATGGGGATGGAGCAATGGGGATGGAGCTCAGGAGTGGGGATGGAGCTCAGGAATGGGGATGGAGCTCAGGAATGGGGATGGAGCTCAGGAGTGGGGATGGAGCTCAGGAATGGGGATGGAGCTCAGGAATGGGGATGGAGCTCAGGAATGGGGATGGAGCTCAGGAATGGGGATGGAGCTCAGGAATGGGGATGGAGCTCAGGAATGGGGATGGAGCTCAGGAATGTGGGGATGGAGCAATGGGGATGGAGCAGGAATGGGGATGGAGCTCAGGAATGGGGATGGAGCTCAGGAATGGGGATGGAGCTCAGGAATGGGGATGGAGCTCAGGAATGGGGATGGAACTCAGGAGTGGGGATGGAGCAATGGGGATGGAGCTCAGGAGTGGGGATGGAGCTCAGGAATGGGGATGGAGCTCAGGAATGGGGATGGAGCTCAGGAGTGGGGATGGAGCTCAGGAGTGGGGATGGAGCAATGGGGATGGAGCTCAGGAGTGGGGATGGAGCTCAGGAATGGGGATGGAGCTCAGGAGTGGGGATGGAGCTCAGGAGTGGGGATGGAGCTCAGGAATGGGGATGGAGCAATGGGGATGGAGCTCAGGAATGGGGATGGAGCTCAGGAATGGGGATGGAGCTCAGGAATGGGGATGGAGCTCAGGAATGGGGAGGAGTGGGGATGGAGCTCAGAGGAGTGGGGATGGAGCAATGGGGATGGAGCTCAGGAGTGGGGATGGAGCTCAGGAATGGGGATGGAGCTCAGGAGTGGGGATGGAGCTCAGGAGTGGGGATGGAGCAATGGGGATGGGGATGGAGCTCAGGAGTGGGGATGGAGCTCAGGAATGGGGATGGAGCTCAGGAATGGGCCGGGGGGGCAGCACAAACACCGTGTCCAGCACCGCCCACGGCACCGAGGGCAGTGCCTGCAGTGAGGGCCCCCAGAGACCGGCGGGGGGGGGGGGGGGGATGCCAGCACCGTGTCCGAAGCCAGGCTTGGAGCAGCTGCTCCGGGGTGAGGGGTCCCTGCCCAGGAGCCGGACCGGGATCTCCAAGCTCCCTCCCAACCCCTTCCGTGGCTCCATGACCACCGCGGCCGGGGGCAGCCCAGCCCCTCCCAGGGGCATCGCTACCGGGGCAAGGGGCGCTGCAGGTCAGGGACCACGTCCGGGTCCCTCCCCGAGCCCATCACCCCATGGACAGGAGAAAGGAGGATGGGAGGTTGTGGTGCTCAGCTGGGCCGGAGCAAAGGGGAGCGTGAACCACTGAGCCCTGGGGCTGCGGAGGGTGGGAAAGAGCCTGAACATCGCCGAGACCAATCCTGAGCACGGCCGCCACGGAAGCACCGCTGCCAAGCTCCCTTCAGACATCTCCAGGGCCGGTGCCTGCAGCCCTGCCCCGGGCAGCCTCTTCCGATGCCTGAGCACCCTCTGGGGCAGGAATTGTTCCTCAGCTCCATCTAAACCTGCCCTGGTGCAGCTTGAGGCCGGTTCCTCTTGTCCCATCCCTTGTTCCTTGGGAGCAGAGCCCAGCCCCTCCTGGCTCCATCCTCCTGGCAGGCACTTGGAGGGAGCCATCAGGTCCCCCCTGAGCCTTCCCTTCCCCATCTGAACCCCCCAGGTCCCTCAGCCCTTCCCCATCACCCCTGTGCTCCAGGCCCCAGCTCCGGTGCCCCCCCAGCGCTGGCACAAGGCGCGGTGCCACCGGCAGGCCCGGGGGGGGGTGCGGGTCCCACCTTGCCCTGGATGGTGCAGAGGAGCCCGTTCTTCTGGCAGAAGGCGTTGAAGAGGTTGAGCAGGTCGAGGTTGGGCAGTTGCCCGTTGAGCCCCTCCACGGCCACATCGAAGCTGGTCACCACATCGCTGCTCAGCTCCAGGGCAATGGCCGCTTGGATGGCGCCGGCACGGCCCAGCGGCCCCGAGGAGCGCACACCTGCGGGAATCGGGCATGGCACTGCACCACGGGCACCGGGCATGGCACTGCACTGCAGGCACCGGGCATGGCACTGCGCCGCGGGCACCGGCACCGGGCATGGCACTGCGCCGCGGGCACTGGCACCGGCACCGGGCATGGCACTGCACTGCGGGCACTGGCACCGGCACCGGGCATGGCACTGCACCACGGGCACCGGCACCAGGCATGGCACTGCACTGCAGGCACCGGGCATGGCACTGCACCGCGGGCACCGGGCATGGCACTGCACTGCAGGCACCGGCACCAGGCATGGCACTGCACTGCAGGCACCAGCACCGGGCATGGCACAGCACCGCGGGCACTGGCACCGGGCATGACACTGCACTGCAGGCACTGGGCACGGCACTGCATGGCAGGCACTGGCACCAGGCATGGCACTGCACTGCAGGCACTGGGCAAAGCACTGCACTGTGGGCACTAGCACCGGGCATGGCACTGCACAGCAGGCACCGGGCACGGAACTGCACCATGGGGCCTCAGCACCACTGGGAGTCAGCATCTCCATGCCCACTCCAACACCCACCCCCATGACCAGCACCACCATCACCAGCACGTCCATTCCACCCCCATGACCAGCACCACCACCTCCATTCCCCCCCCATGACCAGCACCAGCTCCATTCCACCCCCATGACCAGCACCATCACCACCACCTCCATTCCACCCCATGACCAGCACCACCTCCATTCCACCCCATGACCAGCACCACCTCCATTCCACCCCATGACCAGCACCACCTCCATTCCACCCCATGACCAGCACCAGCTCCATTCCACCCCCATGACCAGCACCATCACCACCACCTCCATTCCACCCCATGACCAGCACCAGCTCCATTCCACCCCCATGACCAGCACCATCACCACCACCTCCATTCCACCCCATGACCAGCACCCCCTCCATTCCACCCCATGACCAGCACCATCACCTCCATTCCACCCCATGACCAGCACCACCTCCATTCCACCCCATGACCAGCACCACCTCCATTCCACCCCATGACCAGCACCACCTCCATTCCACCCCCATGACCAGCACCATCACCACCACCTCCATTCCCCCCCCATGACCAGCACCAGCTCCATTCCACCCCCATGACCAGCACCACCAGCACCACCACCTCCATCCCACCCCATGACCAGCACCACCTCCATTCCACCCCCATGACCAGCACCACCATCACCACCACCACCTCCATTCCACCCCATGACCAGCACCACCTCCATCCCACCCCATGACCAGCACCACCTCCATTCCACCCCCATGACCAGCACCACCATCACCACCACCACCTCCATTCCACCCCCATGACCAGCACCACCTCCATTCCACCCCATGACCAGCACCACCTCCATCCCACCCCAGGACCAGCAGGACCATCACCACCCCCTCCATTCCACCCCCATGACCAGCACCACCTCCATTCCACCCCCATGACCAGCACCACCATCACCACCACCTCCATTCCACCATGACCAGCACCACCTCCATTCCACCCCATGACCAGCACCACCTCCATTCCACCATGCCCAGCACCACCTCCATTCCACCCCATGACCAGCACCACCTCCATTCCACCCCATGACCAGCACCACCTCCATTCCACCCCATGACCAGCACCACCATCACCACCAGCTCCATTCCACCCCATGACCAGCACCACCACCACCACCCGCTCTCCTGCTCACCGGTGATGTTCACGTCATGGTAAGCCTCCAGCCAGGCCTCCATGCCCAGCAGGTCGTGCTCATTGACGAGGAAGATGATGTCCTTCGCCCAGTAGATCTGCCCTGAAGGACACAGGCGCTGTCACAGACCCCTCCTACAGCCCCATCCCTGCCCCACAGAGCCCCACACCCCATGGCCCATCCCTGCCCCACACACACCCTTTACAGACCCCAACCCCACCCTACATGTACCCCATAGCCCCATCCCTGCCCCACACACACACCCCTTACAGACCCCAACCCCACCCTACATGTACCCCATAGCCCCATCCCTGCCCCACACACACACCCCTTACAGGTCCCAACCCCACCCTACATGTACCCCATAGCCCCATCCCTGCCCCACACACACACCCCTTACAGACCCCAACCCCACCCTACATGTACCCCATAGCCCCATCCCTGCCCCACACACACCCTTTACAGACCCCAACCCCACCCTACATGTACCCCATAGCCCCATCCCTGCCCCACACACACCCTTTACAGGTCCCAACCCCACCCTACATGTACCCCATAGCCCCATCCCTGCCCCACACACACCCCCCCTTACAGACCCCAACCCCACCCTACATGTACCCCATAGCCCCATCCCTGCCCCACACACACACCCCTTACAGGTCCCAACCCTACCGTACGTGTACCCCATAGCCCCATCCCTGCCCCACACACACACCCCTTACAGGTCCCAACCCTACCGCACATGTACCCCATAGCCCCATCCCTGCCCCACAGCCCCTTACATGCCCCACATACACCTTACAGGCCCTGTCCCTGCCCACACCCCCTCATGGCCCAGCACCTGCCCCACACAGCCCCATTCCTGCCTCATACACACCCCACAGCCCAGCCCCTGCCCCACACAGCCCCATTCCTGCCTCATACACACCCCACAGCCCAGGACCTGCCCCACACAGCCCCGTTCCTGCCTCATACACACCCCACAGCCCAGCCCCTGCCCCACACAGCCCCATTCCTGCCTCATACACACCCCACAGCCCAGCACCTGCCCCACACAGCCCCGTTCCTGCCTCATACACACCCCACAGCCCAGCCCCTGCCCCACACAGCCCCATTCCTGCCTCATACACACCCCATGGCCCAGTACCTGCCCCACACAGCCCCATTCCTGCCTCATGCACACCCCACAGCCCAGCCTCTGCCCCACACAGCCCCATTCCTGCCTCATACACACCCCACATCCCAGCCCCTGCCCCACACAGCCCCATTCCTGCCTCATACACACCCCATGGCCCAGCCCCTGCCCCACACAGCCCCATTCCTGCCTCATACACACCCCACGGCCCAGCCCCTGCCCCACACAGCCCCATTCCTGCCTCATGCACACCCCACAGCCCCATTCCTGCCTCATACACACCCCACAGCCCCATTCCTGCCTCATACACACCCCACAGCCCAGCCCCTGCCCCACACAGCCCCATTCCTGCCTCATACACACCCATCCCAGCCCCTGCCCCACACAGCCCCATTCCTGCCTCATGCACACCCCACAGCCCAGCCCCTGCCCCACACAGCCCCATTCCTGCCTCATACACACCCCACAGCCCAGCCCCTGCCCCACACAGCCCCATTCCTGCCTCATACACACCCCATGGCCCAGGACCTGCCCCACACAGCCCCATTCCTGCCTCATACACACCCCATGGCCCAGGACCTGCCCCACACAGCCCCATTCCTGCCTCATACACACCCCATGGCCCAGCCCCTGCCCCACACAGCCCCATTCCTGCCTCATGCACACCCCACGGCCCAGCACCTGCCCCACACAGCCCCATTCCTGCCTCATACACACCCCATGGCCCAGCCCCTGCCCCACACAGCCCCATTCCTGCCTCATACACACCCCACAGCCCAGGACCTGCCCCACACAGCCCCATTCCTGCCTCATGCACACCCCACGGCCCAGCACCTGCCCTTCGCACACCCCACAGCCCCAGCCCTGCCCCACACGCACCCCATGGCCCCTGCCCCACAAAGTCCCCCCTCCTCACCCCGGAAGTAGGCAGCGAGGGCCAGGAGCAGCCCCACGGCCTGGTTGTTGTGCGGCCCCGGGGCACAGCCGGTGCTCAGCACCAGCGCCTCGGTGCTGGCGGCGCGCGGCGCTCGCAGGATCCCATAGACATTGGTGCCCCGCACCAGCTGCGGGGGAGGCACAGGCATGGGGCACAGGGCCATGGGGTGATGGGAGCCCCCCCCGAGCCTTCCCCTCCCCATGTGAACCCCCCAGGTCCCTCAGCCCTTCCCCATCACCCCTGTGCTCCAGGCCCTGCTCCAGCTCCATTCCCTTCTCCGGCCCCGCTCCAGCACCTCAAGGTCTCTCTCGCAGTGAGGGGCCCGGAGCCGAGCACAGGATCCGAGGTGCAGCCTCCCCAGTGCCCGGTGCAGGGGCTCAACCCCTGCCCTGGCCCCGCTGCCGCCCTGGTGCTGCTCCAGCCGGGATGTGGCTGCCGTGGGCACAGGCTCCTGCTCACGTTCAGCTCCGCCACCCCCGGCCCTGTTCCATGAGCAGTTTCCGGCCACTCTTCCCTAAGGATTCAGTGTTCCCTGGGGCTGCTGTGGCCCGAGGGCAGGACCCGGCACTTTGCCTGTTGACCTTCATCCCATGGCCTCACCCCACGGATCCCTCTGGAGATGCTCCCACCCAGCCTGGTGCCACCCCAGGTGCCCCTCACCCCTCAATGGAGGCACTGACCAACACCGAGGCCCGAGGGACAGCCCCAGTGACCGTCCCCGCCGTGGGTGACACCGCGCAGCACCCACGGGGCTCTGTGCCCCGCAGCCCGCGGCAGCCGTACGTACGTAGCGCTCCCGGCTCTCGTCAGGGAAGGGCAGCGTGTGGGAGAAGTGCTGGCGATGGACCTCCAGCCCCAGGCTCCACATGGTCCTCTCCAGCCAGGCCGCGGGCATCCCCCTGCGCACACGCGTTGGGAAACGGGATCGGGCTTCCAGGGCTTCCCCCCCCGGTGCAGCCCCTGCAGGGCCTCGGGAGCTCCTCCAGGCCCCCACCCGGAGCGGGGCACACACGAGCGGGTCCGTGGGGGCTCTGGGGTGACTCCGGACCCCCCCCGACCCTGCCCCGGGCAGGGACCTTCCACAGGAGCTGCCTGGCCCCAGCGCTGATCCCTGTGGGCACCACGGACCCCAATGGGATCCTGCTCCACTGACCCGACCCCCTGAGCAGATCCTGCCCCTCCTCTGACCCATCCGGAGCAGGAACGGAGCAAGGGAGCTGGTGCAGGGCCTGGAGCAAGGGATGGGGCCAGAGGAACCGGCCTCCAGCTGCACCAGGGCAGGGTTAGATGGAGCTGAGGAACAATTCCTGCCCCAGAGGGTGCTCAGGCATTGGAAGAGGCTGCCCGGGGCAGGGCTGCAGGCACCGGCCCTGGAGTGCTCACACCCCGTGGAGACGGGGCCATGGGGCAGCGGTGGCCTTGGCAGGGCTGGGATGGGCTGGACTGGGTGATCCTGAAGCTCTTTTCCACCCTGGATGATCCCCTGATCCCAGGCGGTGACCCCGGTACCTGCACCTGCACCTGCTGGCTGTGACCCCGGTACCTGCACCTCGCTGGCTGTGACCCCGGTACCGGCACCTCGCTGGCTGTGACCCCGGTACCTGCACCTGCACCTGCTGGCTGTGACCCCGGTACCGGCACCTCGCTGGCTGTGACCCCGGTACCTGCACCTGCACCTCGCTGGCTGTGACCCCGGTACCTGCACCTGCACCTCACCCGCTGTGACCCCGGTACCGGCACCTGCACCTCACCTGCTGTGACCCCGGTACCTGCACCTGCACCTCACCGGCTGTGACCCCGGTACCGGCACCTCGCTGTGACCCCGGTACCTGCACCTGCACCTCGCCGGCTGTGACCCCGGTACCTGCACCTGCACCTCGCTGGCTGTGACCCCGGTACCGGCACCTCGCCGGCTGTGACCCCGGTACCGGCACCTCGCCGGCTGTGACCCCGGTACCGGCACCTCGCCGGCTGTGACCCCGGTACCTGCACCTGCACCTCGCTGGCTGGACCCCGGTACCGGCACCTGCACCTCGCTGGCTGTGACCCCGGTACCGGCACCTGCACCTCGCCGGCTGTGACCCCGGTACCGGCACCTGCACCTCGCTGGCTGTGACCCCGGTACCGGCACCTGCACCTCGCTGGCTGTGACCCCGGTACCTGCACCTCGCTGGCTGTGACCCCGGTACCGGCACCTCGCTGGCTGTGACCCCGGTACCTGCACCTGCACCTCGCTGGCTGTGACCCCGGTACCGGCACCTCGCCGGCTGTGACCCCGGTACCGGCACCTGCACCTCGCTGGCTGTGACCCCGGTACCTGCACCTCGCTGGCTGTGACCCCGGTACCGGCACCTCGCTGGCTGTGACCCCGGTACCTGCACCTGCACCTCGCTGGCTGTGACCCCGGTACCTGCACCTGCACCTCACCGGCTGTGACCCCGGTACCGGCACCTGCACCTCACCGGCTGTGACCCCGGTACCGGCACCTCGCTGGCTGTGACCCCGGTACCTGCACCTGCACCTCACCCGCTGTGACCCCGGTACCGGCACCTCACCCGCTGTGACCCCGGTACCGGCACCTGCACCTCGCTGGCTGTGACCCCGGTACCGGCACCTCGCCGGCTGTGACCCCGGTACCGGCACCTGCACCTCACCCGCTGTGACCCCGGTACCTGCACCTGCACCTCACCCGCTGTGACCCCGGTACCGACACCTCGCCGGCTGTGACCCCGGTACCTGCACCTGCACCTCGCTGGCTGTGACCCCGGTACCGGCACCTCACTGGCTGTGACCCCGGTACCGGCACCTGCACCTCACTGGCAGCTCCCTCATCCCTCTGCATTCCCAGCCGCTCTCCACATGGTCCCGGTTCAATCCCAAACTGGAACCAGGGGCGTTAAGGTCCCTCCCAAGCCATTCCCTGACTCCACGATCCCATGACCTGGCGGCTGCCACATTCCCGTCCTGGGGACACCAGCACCCAGCCCCTCCTCAGGACCTGCTCCAGCAGGAAATAACCCCCATTGCCATTGGGGAACAAGGAGCATCATTCCCACCCCACCGCTGCCAGATGGAAAACCCAACCTCGGAGAAACCGGGATCGGAAATAGCCCCAAATAAAGCCCCAGGGGCTGGTCTGGAGGAAGCAGCTCCAGTGGAAGGGGCCCTGCCTGGGGCACGGGGCTGGAACGGGGGAAGCTTCACCCCAAACCACCCCAGGATCCCGTGAAGGCTGAGCAGGGGTCTTGGGAAGTTCCTCCCCATGAGGGCGCCGGGACCCTGGCAGGGGTTGAAGGGGGAAGCTGGGGCTGCCCCATTGCTGGCAGGGCTCAAGGCCGGGTCGGGCACAGGGGCTGGGAGCACCCTGCTCCAGGGGAAGGGGTCAGGGCTGAACCTGGAGGAGCTTCAAACTCCTCCCAGCCCAAGCCAGCCCTATCCATCGCCCCAAGCCTCCATCACTCCCTGCCTCCACCACCCCACGCCTCCATCGCCCCACACCTCCATCACCCCATGCCTCCACCACTCCCTGCCTCCATCACCCCACGCCTCCATCACTCCCTGCCTCCACCACCCCACGCCTCCATCGCCCCACGCCTCCATCGCCCCACGCCTCCATCGCCCCACGCCTCCATCACTCCCTGCCTCCACCACCCCACGCCTCCATCACCCCACGCCTCCATCGCCCCACGCCTCCATCGCCCCACGCCTCCATCACTCCCTGCCTCCACCACCCCACGCCTCCATCGCCCCACACCTCCATCACCCCATGCCTCCACCACTCCCTGCCTCCATCACCCCACGCCTCCATCACTCCCTGCCTCCACCACCCCACGCCTCCATCACCCCACGCCTCCATCGCCCCACGCCTCCATCGCCCCACGCCTCCATCGCCCCACACCTCCATCACCCCACGCCTCCACCACTCCCTGCCTCCACCACCCCACGCCTCCATCCCTCCCTGCCTCCTGCAGCAACCCCATCCCTCAGCCCCCCCCAGCCCCGTTCCTACCCCACCGCCCCCCAGTTTCACCCCATTCTCACCCCGCTTTCTTCTTGTGGGTGGCGAAGTCGCGGGCGAGGGCGAGGGCGCGCTCCCCAAGGCTGAACTGCTCCTCCACCATGGTGGAGCCCATGGCGTTCTCGGACGTGTAGGTGCGGGGGGCCAGGGGGGGGAACGCCAGCGCCAGGAACCAGCCCACCCCCAGCACATAGCTCAGCACGCTGGGGGGGGGAGGGCGTCAGCATGGGGGGCACTCCATGGGGCACCCCATAGAGCCCCTCCCCTCTGGGGGTCACCAGAGCCCCCCATGGGATCATGGAATGGTTTGGGTTGGAAAGGACCCAAGATCAAGCTCCAACCCCTGCCATGGAGGGGGCACCTCACACTAAACCCGCCCACCCCAGCCCCATAGAGCCCCCCAGTGCTCACCAGAGCCCCCACAGAGCCCCTCGTAGAGGGTCCCATAGAGCCCCCATAGAGCCTTCCCAGCACTCACCAGAGCCCCCATAGAGCCCCTCGTAGAGGGTCCCATAGAGCCCTCCCATAGAGCCCCCATAGAGCCCCCCAGTGCTCACCAGAGCCCCCACAGAGCCCCTTGTAGAGGGTCCCATAGAGCCCCCATAGAGCCCCCCAGCACTCACCAGAGCCCCCATAGAGCCCCTCATAGAGGGTCCCACAGAGCCCCTTGTAGAGGGTCCCATAGAACCCCCATAGAGCCCCCATAGAGCCTTCGCAGCACTCACCAGAGCCCCCATAGAGCCCCTTGCAGAAGGTCCCATAGAGCCCCCATAGAGCCTTCCCAGCACTCACCAGAGCCCCCATAGAGCCCCTCGTAGAGGGTCCCATAGAGCCCCCATAGAGCCTTTCGAGCACTCACCAGAGCCCCCACACAGCCCCTGCCCAGCCCCCCATACAGCGCCCCACACAGCCCCCATTTAGCCCCCCCACAGGCCCATACAGCCCCCACACAGCCCCCCCCACAGCCCCCCATACAGCCCCACAGAGCCCCCCCATTTAGCCCCCCCATACAGCCCCCCCCCAGCCCCCATACAGCCCCCCACAGAGCCCCCATAGAGCCCCCATAGAGCCCCCCCCAGCCCCCATACAGCCCCAGAGCCCCCCAGCGCTCACCAGAGGGGGGTGTTGAAGCGCACGATGAGGCGGGCGAGCGCCCGGCGGCAGTGGGGGTCCAAGAGCAGCCCCATGGCGGTGGGGGGGGGTCACCAAAGGTACCGGGAGGGGATGGGGGGGTCCCAGGGATCCAAACCCCCCCCGGCAGGCGAAATGGGGCGTCCCTGCCCCACCCCCCACAGCCCCACGCTCGGTCCCGGTCCCGCCCTCACCTCCCGCTCCCGCTCCCGCTCCCGATCCCGATCCCGCTCCCGTCCCGCTCCCGATCCCGCTCCCGTCCCGATCCCGATCCCGATCCCGATCCCGATCCCGCTCCCGTCCCGCTCCCGTCCCGCTCCCGATCCCGATCCCGTCCCGATCCCGATCCCGATCCCGATCCCGTCCCGATCCCGATCCCGATCCCGATCCCGCTCCCGTCCCGCTCCCGATCCCGCTCCCGTCCCGATCCCGATCCCGATCCCGGTCCCGCTCCCGATCCCGGTCCCGATCCCGATCCCGCTCCCGTCCCGATCCCGGTCCCGATCCCGATCCCGCTCCCGATCCCGGTCCCGGTCCCGATCCCGATCCCGATCCCGTCCGTTCCCCGCCGCCGCGCTCAGACCGGGCCCAGGCCGCGGGGGGAGCCCGGAACCGGCAGCGCCCCGCCCCCTCCTGCCGAGCCGCGCATGCGCACTGCTGCGGGCCCCGGGGCAAGGGGGGAGCCCGCTCGGGTCACGCAGGGGTCACGCTCGGGTCACGCAGGGGTCACGCACGGCACGGGCAGGGGCAGGGCCTGCAGGCGGGGTCCTGGAGCCGTGGGACCGGGAGCGCCGAGAGCGGCTGCGGCTCCAGGCACGGGCAGCGCAGGGCAGGGCAGGGACCCCCCCACCGGAGCAGGGTGCTCCCAGCCCTGTGTCCAACCCGGCCCTGAGCAGTGCCGGGGATGGGGCAGCCCCAGCTCCTCTGGGCACCCTGTGCCAGCGCCTCAGCACCCTCACAGGGCGGAGCTTCTGCCCTGCACCCAACCCGAGCTCCCCCTGTGCCGGGCTGAACCCGTCACCCCTTGTCCTGTCAGTGTCACACCCATGGATGGGCAGGGACAGGCAGGGATGGGCAGGGATGGACAAGGACAGGCAGGGATGGACAGGGATGGACAAGGAGAGGTAGGGATGGACAAGGACAGGCAGGGATGGACAGGGATGGACAAGGAGAGGTAGGGATGGACAAGGACAGGCAGGGACGGACAGGGATGGACAAGGACAGGCAGGGACGGACAGGGATGGACAAGGACAGGCAGGGATGGACAGGGACAGGCAGGAATGGACAGGGATGGACAAGGACAGGCAGGGATGGACAGGGATGGACAAGGACAGGCAGAGATGGACAAGGACAGGCAGGGACGGACAGGGATGGACAAGGACAGGCAGGGATGGACAAGGACAGGCAGGGACGGACAGGGATGGACAGGGATGGACAAGGGCAGGCAGGGATGGACAGGGACAGGCAGGGATGGACAGGGACAGGCAGGGATGGACAGGGATGGACAAGGACAGGCAGGGATGGACAAGGACAGGCAGGGACGGACAGGGATGGACAGGGATGGACAAGGGCAGGCAGGGATGGACAGGGACAGGCAGGGATGGACAGGGACAGGCAGGGATGGACAGGGATGGACAAGGACAGGCAGGGATGGACAGGGACAGACAAGGATGGACAGGGATGGACAAGGACAGGCAGGGATGGACAAGGACAGGCAGGGATGGACAGGGACAGGCAGGGATGGACAGAGATGGACAAGGACAGGCAGGGATGGACAAGGGCAGGCAGGGACGGACAGGGATGGACAAGGACAGGCAGGTACGGACAGGGATGGACAAGGACAGGCAGGGATGGACAGGGACAGGCAGGGATGGACAAGGGCAGGCAGGGACAGGCAGGGACAGGACAGGGATGGACAGGGACAGGCAGGGACAGGGAGGGATGGACAGGGACAGGGAGAGATGGACAAGGACAGACAGGAATGGACAGGGACAGGCAGGGATGGACAAGGACAGGCAGGGATGGACAGGGACAGGCAGGGATGGACAAGGACAGGTAGGGACAGGGGGGATGGACAAGGACAGGCAGGGATGGGCAGGGACAGGCAGGGATGGGCAGGGATGGACAAGGACAGGCAGGGATGGGCAGGGACAGGCAGGGATGGGCAGGGACTGGCAGGGATGGACAGGGACAGGCAGGGATGGACAGGGATGGACAAGGACAGGCAGGGATGGACAGGGATGGACAAGGACAGGCAGGGATGGACAAGGACAGGCAGGGATGGACAGGGATGGACAAGGACAGGCAGGGATGGACAAGGACAGGCAGGGATGGACAGGGATGGACAAGGACAGGCAGGGATGGACAGGGATGGACAAGGACAGGCAGGGATGGACAAGGACAGGCAGGGATGGACAGGGATGGACAAGGACAGGCAGGGATGAGCAGGGACTGGCAGGGATGGGCAGGGACTGGCAGGGACCCGCCGGCACAAGCAGCGCCTCCCCCGCCCCGAGGCCGCGCTGCCGCCACACGGGGGCGCCCTCCCCGCAGGCCCCGCCTCCCCCTTAGCCCCGCCCCTCCCGCAGGCCCCGCCCCTCCCGCAGCGCCTCGGACCCGCACGGGCGGTGAGCGGGGAGGGGGGGGGCAGCGGGAGCGGGGGCTGGGGGGGGTGCGGTGGGTGCGGGGGGGGGGGGGGCCGTGCGGGGGCCCCGGGGCCGCCCCGAGCGCGGTTACAGCCCCCCCCCCCCCCCGGTGCTGCCGCATTCCGCGGGGGGGGAGCCCCGGGAGCGGGACCTGCGGGAGCCCCGCGGAGCGGGGGAGGCGGGCGAGGGCCGGGATTAGCGCCGGGATCTGGGCCGGGATTAGCGCCGCATGCGCGGGCGCTGCTGCCGTAAATAGGCCGCGGCGGGGCTTTACCGAGCGCTCGGGCAAAGCGGTTTATGGGGGGGCGCGGGGGCCCTGCAGCCTGTGCTGCGTGATCCCCTGCACCCATGGGTCCTGCACCCCGTGCTGCGTGATCCCCTGCACCCATGGGTCCTGCACCCCGTGCTCCGTGATCCCCTGCACCCATGGGTCCTGCACCCCCTGCACCCTGTGCTGCGTGATCCCCTGCACCCATGGGTCCTGCACCCCGTGCTGCGTGATCCCCTGCACCCATGGCGCCTGCAACCCCTGCACTGCGTGATCCCGTGCACCCATGGGTCCTGCACCCCGTGCTGCGTGATCCCCTGCACCCATGGCGCCTGCAACCCCTGCACTGCATGATCCCCTGCACCCATGGGTCCTGCACCCCCTGCAGCCTGTGCTGTGTGATCCCGTGCACCCATGGGTCCTGCACCCCGTGCTGTGTGATCCCCTGCACCCATGGGTCCTGCAGCCTGTGCTGCGTGATCCCCTGCACCCATGGGTCCTGCACCCCCTGCACCCCGTGCTGCGTGATCCCCTGCACCCATGGGTCCTGCACCCCCTGCACCCCGTGCTGCGTGATCCCCTGCACCCATGGGTCCTGCACCCCCTGCACCCCGTGCTGCGTGATCCCGTGCACCCATGGGTCCTGCACCCCCTGCACCCTGTGCTGCGTGATCCCGTGCACCCATGGGTCCTGCACCCCCTGCACCCTGTGCTGCGTGATCCCGTGCACCCATGGGTCCTGCACCCCCTGCACCCTGTGCTGCGTGATCCCCTGCACCCATGGGTCCTGCACCCCCTGCACCCTGTGCTGCGTGATCCCCTGCACCCATGGCGCCGGCACCCTGTGCTGCGTGATCCCGTGCACCCATGGCGCCTGCACCCCGTGCTGCGTGATCCCCTGCACCCATGGGTCCTGCACCCCCTGCACCCCGTGATCCCGTGCACCCACGGGCAGGCAGCCCCACAGCCCTGAGTGCCCCCCTTCACCCCACTGCCCGCTCCCTGTGCCCGCTGTACCCCATGGGGCTGCCCCCCCCCCCCCGCACCCCCTCGCCCTTCCCGGTGCTGCCGTGCTCCCCCCGTGCCGGTGCAGCCGCAGCCGGGGCCTCCCGCGGTGCCGCAACCCCCCCGCGTCGCTGCCGGTGGCACGGGGCCGGTGTCACGCGGCGGCCGCAGCTGCTCCGCTTCTGCCGCGGCCAGGTCTTGGCGCTGGCGGCGGCTGCGGCGGCCCCGAGCCACCGGCGCTGCGGCACCGGCACCGCGGTGGGGGCTCTGCACAGGGCCCTGCCTGCACCCACTGCCTGCACCCGCTGCCTGCACCCACTGCCTGTCCCCACTGCCTGCAACCACTGCCTGCACCCACTGCCTGTCCCCACTGCCTGCACCCGCTGCCTGCACCCGCTGCCTGTCCCCGCTGCCTGCACCCACTGCCTGCACCCTGCCTATAGCCTGCCTGTACCCCCTGCCTGTACCCCCTGCCTGCACCCACTGACTGCGCCCAACCTATAGCCTGCCTGTCCCCACTGCTGCACCCACTGCCTGTCCCCCCTGCCTGCACCCCCTGCCTGTCCCCGCTGCCTTCACCGCCTGCCGCAGCCGCCGCTGTTCGGTAAGGCCGGGGCTCAGCGCAGAGGCCGGGGCACGCAGCCGCTGAGGGCTCCCGGGGCTCCCGGGGCTCCGGTCGTGCCGGGCCGGGGGAGGCCGAGCGCGGGGCAGGGAGCGGGGATGGTGACAGGGGGTGGCCACGGCCGCCGGCCCCACAGCGGCCCCACAGCGGCCCCACAGCGGCCCCACAGCAGCCCCACAGCGGCCCCACAGCGGCCCCACAGCGGCCCCACAGCAGCCCCACAGCGGCCCCACAGCGGCCCCACAGCGGCCCCACAGCAGCCCCACAGCGGCCCCGCCGTGGCCGAGGCCTCCCCAGGCCGGAGCAGGCGCGCGCTGGTCGCCACGGCAACGGCCCTGCCGCCGGCCGCCATCTTGAGCGGGCCTGGGGAGGCCTCGAACCGCGGCCCCCAACGGGCACCGGGAACCCCGAGACAGGGCCCAGGCATGGGGTGACAGCAATGGGGGGTGACAGCCATGGGGTGACAGCCATGGGGTGACAGCAATGGGGTGACAGCCATGGGGGGGGTGACAGCAATGGGGTGACAGCAATGGGGGGGGTGACAGCAATGGGGTGACAGCCATGGGGTGACAGCAATGGGGTGACAGCAATGGGGTGGCAGCAATGGGGTGACAGCCATGGGGTGACAGCAATGGGGTGGCAGCCATGGGGTGACAGCAATGGGGTGACAGCCATAGGGTGACAGCAATGGAGTGACAGCCATGGGGTGACAGCCATGGGGTGACAGCAATGGGGGGGTGACAGCAATGGGGTGACAGCAATGGGGTGACAGCCATGGGGTGACAGCCTTGGGGGGGTGACAGCCATGGGGGTGCTGGCTGGGGCAGTGATGGTGATGGTCCCAGGGGGTGATGGGGGGATGATGCCAGCAGGGGGTGCTGGTGGCCACTGGGTGCTGTTGTCAATGGGTGCTGGTGGCCACTGGGTGCTGTTGTCAATGGATGTTAATGTCCATGGGTGTTGTTGCCCATGGGTGCTGGTGGCCAGTGGGTGCTGTTGTCAATGGGTGCTGCTGTCCATGGGTGTTGCTGTCAATGGGTGCTGGTGGCCATGGGTGCTGTGGTCAATAGGTGCTGGTGGCCATTGGGTGCTGGTGTTAATGGGTCAGGTGTCTATTGGTTGCTGTTGTCAATGGGTGCTGGTGGCCATGGGTGCTGTTGTCAATGGGTGGTGGTGTCCATGGGTGCCAGTGTCCATTGGGTGCTGGTGACCATTGGGTGCTGTTGTCAATGGGTGGTGGTGTCAATGGGTGTTGGTGTCCGTGGGTGCTGGTGGCCAGTGGGTGCTGCTGTCCATGGGTGCTGATGTCAGTGACTCTTGCTGTCAATGGCTGCTGTTGTCCATGAGTGCTGCTGTCAATGGGTGCCTGTGTCCATGGGTGCCCGTGTCCATGGGAGCCATTCCCCCTGAGTGCTAGTGTCAATGGGTGCTGGTGTCAATGGGTGCCGCTCTCCATGGGTACCGTTGCCCCTTGGGTGCTGTTCCCTGTGAGTGCTGCTCACCACTGGGTGCCACTCCCCATGGGTGCCGTTCCCCCTTGGGTGCTGTTCCCCATAAGTGTTGCTCACCATTGGGTGCCGTTCCCCATGGGTGCCGTTCCCTGTTGGGTGCTGTTCCCCATAGGGTGCCGTTCCCCCTGGGTGCCATTCCCCATTAGGTGCCGGTATCAGTGGGTGCCGCTCCCTGTTGGGTGCCACTCCCCCTGGGTGCCGCTCCCCATGGGTGCCGGTATCAATGGGTGCCGTTCCCTTTTAGGTGCCAGTATCAATGGGTGCCGTTCCCCCATGGGTGCCGTTCCCCGTTAGGTGCCGGTATCAATGGGTGCCGCTCCCCATGGGTGCCGGTATCAATGGGTGCTGTTCCCCATGGGTACCGCTCCCCATGGGTGCCGTTCCCCCATGGGTGCCGTTCCCCGTTAGGTGCCGGTATCAATGGGTGCCGCTCCCCATGGGTGCCGGTATCAATGGGCACTGTTCCCCATGGGTGCTGTTCCCCCATTGGTGCCGTTCCCCGTTAGGTGCCGGTATCAATGGGTGCCGTTCCCCCATGGGTGCCGGTATCAATGGGTGCTGTTCCCCCCATGGGTGCCGTTCCCCCATGGGTGCCGTTCCCCGTTAGGTGCTGTTATCAATGGGTGCCGCTCCCCATGGGTGCCGTTCCCCGTTAGGTGCTGTTATCAATGGGTGCCGCTCCCCATGGGTGCTGTTCCCCGTTAGGTGCCGTTCCCCGTTGGGTGCCGCTCCCCCATTGGTGCCGTTCCCCCCCCATGGGTGCCGTTCCCCGTTAGGTGCTGTTATCAATGGGTGCCGTTCCCCATGGGTGCCGCCCCCCCATTGGTGCCGTTCCCCATGGGTGCTGCTCCCCATGGGTGCCGTTCCCCGTTGGGTGCCGCTCCCCCATTGGTGCCGTTCCCCGTTAGGTGCCGTTCCCCATGGGTGCCGTTCCCCATGGGTGCCGTTCCCCATGGGTGCCGGTATCAATGGGCGCTGTTCCCCATGGGTGCCGTTCCCCCATTGGTGCCGTTCCCCGTTAGGTGCCGTTCCCCGTTAGGTGCCGTTCCCCATGGGTGCCGTTCCCCGTTAGGTGCTGTTATCAATGGGTGCCGTTCCCCATGGGTGCCGGTATCAATGGGCGCTGTTCCCCATGGGTGCCATTCCCCCATTGGTGCCGTTCCCCGTTAGGTGCCGTTCCCCGTTGGGTGCCGTTCCCCATGGGTGCCGTTCCCCGTTAGGTGCTGTTATCAATGGGTGCCGCTCCCCCATTGGTGCCGTTCCCCCCCCATGGGTGCCGTTCCCCGTTAGGTGCCGTTCCCCGTTGGGTGCCGGTATCAATGGGTGCCGCTCCCCATGGGTGCCGGTATCAATGGGTGCCGCTCCCCATGGGTGCTGTTCCCCGTTAGGTGCCGTTCCCCGTTGGGTGCCGCTCCCCCATGGGTGCCGTTCCCCCCCCATGGGTGCCGTTCCCCGTTAGGTGCTGTTATCAATGGGTGCCGTTCCCCGTTAGGTGCTGTTATCAATGGGTGCCGTTCCCCGTTAGGTGCTGTTATCAATGGGTGCCGCGCCCCCATGGGTGCCGTTCCCCCCCCATGGGTGCCGTTCCCCGTTAGGTGCCGTTCCCCGTTGGGTGCCGGTATCAATGGGTGCCGCTCCCCATGGGTGCCGTTCCCCGTTAGGTGCTGTTATCAATGGGTGCCGTTCCCCGTTAGGTGCCGGTATCAATGGGTGCCGTTCCCCATGGGTGCCGGTATCAATGGGTGCCGTTCCCCCCCCATGGGTGCCGTTCCCCCCCCCACCTCTGTCTCCCCCCGCAGGTCGCTGCCCGCCGATGTCCCACGAGAAGAGCTTCCTGGTGGGGGGGGAGGGGATGCCGGGCGCGCCGCCCCCCCCCTCCTTCCCGCAGCCGCCGTTCCCCGCGGGGCCGTTCCCGCCGCCGCCCTTCCCGCAGGCCCCGGGGCCCTTCGCGGCTCCGGCGGCTCCGTACCCGGTACCGGGGCCCTTCCCGCCCGGGCCGTACCCGCCGCCGGGGCCGTACCCGCAGGGTCCCTACGCGCAGCCGCCCTACGCGCAGCCGCAGCCCATGGTGCCCGGGGACCAGGACTGTGAGTACCGGGGGGGCACCGGGGGGGGCACCGGGGGGGCACCGGGGGGGGGGGGGCTCAGCCCGGTGCGGGGAGCGAGGGAGCCCCAACCTGGGGGCACAGAGCTCAGACCCCCCCCGGCACTGGGACCCCCCCATGGGTCCAAACCCCAGCCCCTGGGACCCCCCGTGGGTCCAAATCCCAGCCCCCGGGACCCCCATGGGTCCAAGCCCCAGCACATGGAACCCCCCACAGGTGCAAACCCCAGCCCCTGGGACCCCCCATGGGTCCAAACCCCAGCCCCTGGGACCCCCATGGGTCCAAACCCCAGCACCTGGGACCCCCCATGGGTCCAAACCCCAGCCCCTGGGTGCCCCCCCAGCCCCTGGGACCTCCATGGGTCCAAGCCCCAGCCCCTGGGACCCCCCGTGGGTCCAAACCCCAGCCCCTGGGTGCCCCCACAGCCCCTGGGACCTCCATGGGTCCAAACCCCAGCCCCTGGGACCCCCATGGGTCCAAGCCCCAGCCCCTGGACCCCCATGGGTCCAAGCCCCAGCACCTGGGACCCCCCATGGGTCCAAACCCCAGCCCCTGGGTGCCCCCCCAGCACCTGGGACCCCCCATGGGTCCAAACCCCAGCCCCTGGGTGCCCCCCCAGCCCCTGGGACCTCCATGGGTCCAAACCCCAGCCCCTGGGTGCCCCCCCCGGGCCCTGGGACCCCCTCACCAGCCCCTGGATCCCCTCACCAGCTCCTGGACCCCCCCCCCCCCCCAGTCCTTGGGTCCCTTCAGCCCCTGCATCCCCCCAACCCCTGCCCCCCCCAGGGCCCTGTGTGTCCCCCAAGCCCCTGCATCCCCCCCCCCCCCCCGACCCTGGGTCCTCTCCGAGCCCCAGGGTCCCCCCAACTCCTGGATCGCCCCCAAGTCCCTGCCCCCCTCAGCCCATCTCTGCTCTCCCCTCGGTGCCTGCAGCCACATCCAGGCCCCCCCCGGGGCCATGGAGACCCGGAGTCCTGCTCCTCAGAGTGGGTGAGTGGGCAGGGAAGGGCAGGCAGGGAAGGGCAGGCAGGGCAGGGGCAGGCAGGGCAGGGGCAGGCAGGGCAGGGGCAGGCAGGGCAGGGGCAGGCAGGGCAAGGCAGGGCAGGGGCAGGCAGGGCAGGGGCAGGCAGGGCAAGGCAGGGCAAGGGCAGGGGCAGGCAGGGCAGGGGCAGGCAGGGCAGGGGCAGGCAGGGCCCCCCCCCCGCACCCCTGGCACCCCTGCCCCCCTCCTCCCCGCAGCCCCCCTGCACAGCACCTACCACGAGGATGGGCCCCCCTCGTACTATGACAACCAGGACTTCCCCTCGGCGCACTGGGACGACAAGAGCGTGCGCCAGGCCTTCATCCGCAAGGTAAGAGCTGCCCCGTCCCTGGGGGCCGCCGGGGGGGCCGGTGCCACGCTGTCACCCTGTGTCCCCCCCCCCCAAGGTGTTCCTGGTGCTCACGGTGCAGCTGAGCGTCACCTTCGCCTTCGTGGCCGCCTTCACCTTCTTCAAAGGGGTGAAGGGCTTCGTGCAGCGCAACGTGTGGACCTACTACGTGTCCTACGCCGTGTTCTTCATCTCGCTCATCGTGCTGAGCTGCTGCGGGGACTTCCGCCGCAAGCACCCCTGGAACCTGGTGGCCCTGGTGGGTGCAGGGGACGTGGGTGCGCCCGTGGCCGTGACGTGGGGCCCCCGTGCCCGCCTGCGCAGTCCCTCCTGACCCTCAGCCTGTCCTACCCGGTGGGGCAGGTCTGGGGTACGGCTGGGCCAGTGTGGGGCACGGGGTGGTTTTGGGGTGCCCTGTCCATGACAGTGTTCCTCTGTCCCCCCCCAGTCCATCCTGACCCTCAACCTGTCCTACCCGGTGGGGCAGGTCTGGGGTACGGCTGGGCCAGAGTGGGGCACAGGGGGTGGTTTTGGGGTGCCCTGTCCATGACAGTGTCCCTCTGTGCACCCCCAATCCATCCTGACCCTCAGCCTGTCCTACATGGTAGGGTGGGGTTTGGGGTGCAATGGGGCAGGTTTGGGGCACAGGGGATGGCTTTGGGGTGCCCTGTCCATGACAGTGTCCCTCTGTCCCCCCCAGTCCATCCTGACCCTCAGCCTGTCCTACATGGTGGGGTGGGGGTTGGGGTGCAATGGGGCAGGTTTGGGGCACAGGGGATGGCTTTGGGGTGCCCTGCCCATGACAGTGTCCCTCTGTCCCCCCCCAGTCCATCCTGACCCTCAGCCTGTCCTACATGGTGGGCATGATCGCCAGCTTCTACAACACGGATGCTGTCATCATGGCCGTGGGCATCACCGTCGTCGTCTGCTTCACCGTCGTCATCTTCTCCCTGCAGGTTTGCTGGGGGTCACCCCCCAACCCCTGGGGGGGGATCTGCAGTGGGGGTAGGACCCCCCAGTGTTACCCCAGCTTCCTGCTGGGAGCTCTGAACTGGGTGTACAACCCCCCCAGTCCCTGGTGGGGCTCTGAATGGGGTGTACGACCCCCCCCCAGCTTCCTGCTGGGGCTGGGGGCTCCAAAGTGGGTGCAGGACCCCCCAGTCTCCCCCCAGGCAGATCCCTGCTGGGGCTGGGGCCTCCAAACTGGACAAAGATCCCCCCCAGTTCCCTGCTGGGGGGTTCCAACCTGGGTATAGGACTCCCCTTGTCCCTGCTGGGGGCTCTGAATGGGACATAGGACCCCCACTTGCTCCCTAATGGCTCAGGGTGCTCTGAACTGGGTGTAGGACCCCCGCTTGTCACTGCTGGGGGGTTCCAAGCTGGGTGTACAACCCCCCCTCATCATCCCTCCCGGTGCCTGCTGGGGCTGGGGGGCTCCAAACTGGGCCTCGCCCCCCATCTCTCTGTGTGTCCCCCCCCAGACCAAGTACGACTTCACCTCGTGCCGGGGTGTCCTCATCATCTGCCTGGTGGTGCTGATCCTCTTCTCCATCCTCCTCATCTTCATCCGGAACCGCATCATGGACATCATCTACGCCTCGCTGGGCGCCCTGCTCTTCACCTGCGTGAGTCTGCCCGCCCCCTGTGCCCCCCTGCGCCCCACATCCCATGGGGCAGAGCCCAACCCCAGCCCCGGCAGGGCTCAGCCTGCCCCTGGGTGGGCGCCGCTGTGCGCGGGGCCGCGCGGTGGCTCCGTGCCGGGGGGCTGTGCCCCTCACGCCGTGCCCGCGCCGCAGTTCCTGGCCGTGGACACGCAGCTCATCCTGGGGAACAAGCAGCTGGCGCTCAGCCCCGAGGAGTACGTGTTCGCCGCGCTCAACCTCTACACAGACATCATCAACATCTTCCTCTACATCCTCGCCATCATCGGCAGGGCCAAGGAGTAACGTGACCCCCCCCCCCCATCACCCCTCCTGGTCACCCCCCCCCATCACCGGTGTCACTCAGTGTCCCCAGTGAGCCCCTGTGTCCCTCAAAGCGTTTCTTTCCCCCCACAGCGGCAGGGGGGAACACGGGGGGGTCCCCCCCCGACACCCCCCCCCCCCCCCCCCCCTGTGAATCAGCCTCCCCCCCCCCCCCTTATTGCGTTCAACGTGGACTGGAAGCACTTTGCCCCCCCCCCCCCCCCCCCAGCAATGGAGCTCGGCCCCCTCCGTCCTGCCCCCATTGTCTGCCCCCTGCCCGTCCCTGCCTGTCCCTGCCCATCCCCTGCCTGTCCCTGCCCTCACCTCCCCTCACCGCGCAGGCAGGGCAGTGCTGGCAGCCCCCAGGCTGACGGCAGGGCTGAGGCACCCTGAGAGCGTCCCTGCAGGGGCTCAGCTCTGTCCCTGCCCGCCCGGGGGGGCCCAGCCCGTGCCCCCCGTTCGGCTCCTGCTGTCGATAATAAACCCCCGTTAGTTCACCTCTGCCACCTCTGGTTCTGCTTCTCCCGGCCCGGCCGAACCGGGGCTGCGGCTGCCGGCAGGGCCCCCCCTGCCCCCGGCACCCCCCAGTGCCAGGGCAGCCCCCTCTGCTCTCTCCCACCTGCACCGGCACCGCGCGGGCTCAGTTATGGTCACACCGACACCGAGACCGAGACCGGGTTCGGCCACGGCCGGGGCTTTATTCAAGAGCAGGCCCCGCACCGGGCACCATCGCAGGCCCCGGCCTTGCCACACCAGGTCTGTGCAGGCCCTGGCACCGCCGGCGGCACACGTGGGTCCTGCCGCGCCCGTAGCTCGAAGCTCCTGGCGATGACCTGCACCATGTTGGTGGCACCGGCGGCACACGGCTGCTGACAGCAGCTCCGTGGCACCAGCACCTCCTGCTCCTGCTGCATCCAGCCCATGTCCTGCGGGGGGGTCTTCAGGGCCAGGGCACAGCCGCAGCCGCAGCCGCAGCCCGGCCCCGGCTCTGCTTCTCCATCGTGGCACTGCAGCGACACGGCGAGACCCTGCGGGGGGAGAGGTGCAGTGGTGGTGGAGCCATGACGGTGCTCCGTGCCATATGGCAATGCTCTGTGCCACATGGCAAGGCTCCATTATGGCACTGTGCCACATCGCAATGCTCCGTGCCACATGGCAAAGCTCCATGCCACATGGCAATGCTCCATTATGGCACTGTGCCCTATCGCAATGCTCCGTGCCACATGGCAAGGCTCCATGCTGTATGGCAATGCTCTGTGCCCCATGGCAAAGCTCCATGCTACATGGCAATGCTCTGTGCCCCATGGCAAGGCTCCATGCCACATGGCAATGCTCCATTATGGCACTGTGCCCTATCGCAATGCTCCGTGCCACATGGCAAGGCTCCATGCTGTATGGCAATGCTCTGTGCCCCATGGCAAAGCTCCATGCTACATGGCAATGCTCTGTGCCCCATGGCAAGGCTCCATGCCGTATGGCAATGCTCTGTGCCCCATGGCAAGGCTCCATGCCACACGGCAACGCTCTGTGCCCCATGGCAAGGCTCCATGCTACATGGCAATGCTCTGTGCCCCATGGCAAGGCTCCATGCCACACGGCAATGCTCCATTATGGCACTGTGCCCTATCGCAATGTTCCGTGCCACATGGCAAGGCTCCATGCTGTATGGCAATGCTCTGTGCCCCATGGCAAGGCTCCATGCCGTATGGCAACGCTCTGTGCCCCATGGCAAGGCTCCGTGCCACATGGCAATGCTCTGTGCCCCATGGCAAGGCTCCCTGCCAGCCCAGCACACCAACCCTTACCTCCTGGCCGCGGGGCTGCCGGCTGAGCTCTGGTTCCCACTGGGGCTCGCTGGCTGCTCTGGCCGCAGCCCGGGTGCCACGCCAGCCCTGCTGCAGCTCGCGGCTGACGATGGTGCCGGCGCCAGGCGCCGGGTGCGCGTCCCGGGTGCCGCTGCGGTGCTTGTGGCGGTGCCGTGTGCTGGAGGTTTCGCTGCGGGTTGGTGCCGTGGGGCCGGGGTTTGGCCCACGCTGGTGCCCGATGCCCGGCACCGGCTCCACGCGGGCGCAGCAGCCATGGGCCACGCGCCAGGCAGGGTCACAGCAGGGGTGGCCGCGGTGCTGGGCCTGGCACCAGCGCTGCCCGGGGCAGCCGGGAGCCTCCAGTGCCACCCGTGCCGGCTCCCGAAAGCTCTCCATGGCGCGCTGGAAGCCCTGCTTGTGCCCCCGGGACGGGGAGGCGGTGATGCTGGCACAGCCCCGCTCCCCGGGGCTGCCTTCATCCCGCTCCGGCCGCGGCGCCGGCAGCCGCCGGCTCAGCAGCTCCTCCAGCAGCTCGGCAGCCAGGCCCGTGGCGAGGAAGGAGCGGCGGTCGATGGCGGTGCTGGCGCTGGCGCTGAGCCGGCACAACGGCAGCGTGGTGCTGAGGGCCTCCTCCTCCTCCTCCTCCTCGCCGGGGCACGGCGGTGCCGGGGTCGGGTCGGCGCTGCCGAGGCTCTCCGTGGAGCGTGCGGGCGCGCTGGGCCACGCGTGGGGATGCGGGGCCGGGGAAGCGGGGCCGGCGCAGCCGTCGCGGGGGGGGTCCCGGCAGCCGGGAGGGCTGAGCCAGGCTCCCCATAGGGGTGCCGGGGGTGGCAGCGCCGCGGTGCCCCAGCCCGTGCCGCAGCACGGCCCCAGCTGAGCTCCTGCGGGCCCAGAGCGAGGGGGATGGAGGCAGGGAGCCCGCATGGGGCACCCCGGCAGCAGCCACCCCTCCTCGTGCCGGTGGAGCGGGTGCTTCCCGGAGCAGAGCGCCATGGCAGTGCCGGGCGGCCGCGGCCGCGCTGGGCGTTGGGGCCGATGTCCCTTTGTGACGTCCCCGTGGAACCAGGGCCCCGGCTCCCCCCAGGTTCCACGGGGCTGCCGCTGGCACCACCGGGCAGCCCCATGGAGCCGGTGCCGCGCGCGGGGCTCGCGGTCCTGGCCTGCTATGACCGCCTGCGCCGAGAGATCCAGGCGCTGCTGGCGGAGAACGAGGAGCTGGCGCGGGCTGTGGGGCGGCTGCAGGACCAGCGGCAGCTCCGGCAATGCCAGCGGGCTGTGCCCGGCTCCGCGCCGCCGCTCGGGACCCACAGCGGCTACTTCCCCTTCCCTGGCACAGGTGGGTGGCCGTGCGGGCACGGGAAACACCTCGGCAGTGGCAGTGCCAGAGGGGTTGCGGTGGTGGTGGCAGAGGGTTGCGGTGATGGTGGCAGAGGGGTTGTGGTGGTGGTGGCAGAGGGGTTATGGTGGTGGTGGCAGAGGGGTTATGGTGGTGGTGGCAGAGGGTTGCGGTGGTGGTGGCAGAATGTTGCGGTGGTGGTGGCAGAGGGGTTGCGGTGGTGGTGGCAGAGGGTTGCGGTGGTGGTGGCAGTGGGGTTATGGTGGTGGTGGCAGAGGGGTTGCGCTGGTGGTGGCAGAGGGTTGCGGTGGTGGTGGCAGTGGGGTTATGGTGGTGGTGGCAGAGGGGTTGCGCTGGTGGTGGCAGAGGGTTGTGGTGGTGGTGGCAGAGGGGTTGTGGTGGTGGTGGCAGAGGGGTTGCAGTGGTGGTGGCAGAGGGGTTGCGGTGGTGGTGGCAGAGGGGTTGCGGTGGTGGTGGCAGAGGGGTTGCGGTGGTGGTGGCAGAGGGGTTATAGTGGTGGTGGCAGAGGGTTGCACTGGTGGTGGTGGCAGAGGGGTTATAGTGGTGGTGGCAGAGGGTTGCGGTGGTGGTGGTGGCAGAGGGTTGTGGTGGTGGTGGCAGAGGGGTTATAGTGGTGGTGGCAGAGGGGTTGCGGTGGTGGTGGCAGAGGGGTTGTGGTGGTGGTGGCAGAGGGTTGTGGTGGTGGTGGTGGCAGAGGGGTTATAGTGGTGGTGGCAGAGGGGTTGTGGTGGTGGTGGCAGAGGGGTTATAGTGGTGGTGGCAGAGGGTTGCACTGGTGGTGGTGGCAGAGGGGTTATAGTGGTGGTGGCAGAGGGTTGCACTGGTGGTGGTGGCAGAGGGGTTATAGTGGTGGTGGCAGAGGGTTGCGGTGGTGGTGGTGGCAGAGGGTTGTGGTGGTGGTGGCAGAGGGTTGTGGTGGTGGTGGCACATGCACTGACCACAGCACTGCAGCGAGCGGCGCGCCAGAGCTGGCACCGCTGCAGCAGAGCTCCCCGTGGGACATCACGCAGCAGTCGCAGGATGGACCCTGGGCTCCGCTGCCCCTGGGCTCGACAGTCACCGACAGCAGCGCCGGCATCAGCGGCAGCGCCGGCATCAGCAGCGACATGAACAGCAACTTGAGCAGCGGCATGATATTCGCTGATGGCAGGATGAGATGTATACGGAGGGGGCTTTCCATCCCATCCAATCTCCACCCTAACCCTATCCCATCCCATCCCCATCCATCCCCATTCCATCCCCATCCATCCTAATCCCATCCCCATCCTCATCCCCATCCTAACCCCATCCCCAACCATTCCCATCCCATCCCATGCTAACCCCAGCCCCAGCCCTGGGCTGATGGTTCCACTGCAGCCCCCCCCCAGTCTTCTCCTCCCCGGCAGCGCTCCCGGTGCCCGTGCCCGGCCCCCCCGGCGCTGACAGCCTCCGGCTCTCGTGTCCCCTGAACCGCTTCAGCCCCGCCGGCTCCCGGACCCCTCCCGTGACGCCGGAGCTGAGCAGCAGCAGCATGAGGCTGTCGGACCTGCGGCCCCCCCCGCACCCCTTCCCACCGGCAGCGGCCCCGGCCCCGGCCCCGGCGGCGCCCCCGGCAGCACCGCAAGCACCGGGGTTGGAGCTGCCGGGGCCGGCGGTGGCTCAGGACTCTCCGCCGGTCTCGGGTTCACCAGGTGAGCGGGGGGGACCCAGCGGGGAGCTCGGGGCCGCGGTGGCGCTGCCGATGCGCGGGGCTGACTCCGTCCGCCGGGGGCCCCGCAGGGAGCCGGCAGCGGCCCTGGGAGCCGCTGGTGGGGGAGATCGCGTTCCAGCTCGACCGCCGCATCCTCGCCAGCGTCTTCCCCGACCACGCGCGGCTCTACGGCTTCACCGTCGCCGCCATCCCCGAGAGGATCATGACGGTACCGAGCCCTGCGGCCCCCCCCGGCACCGCCAGCCCGGCGGGGACCCGCGGCGCTCACCCGGCGCTCTCCCCCCCCAACCCCCGCAGACGGCGCTGAACGCGGTCCCGGGCAGCTTCGACGAGCGGGGCTGCCTGGAGGCCGTGCGGCGCTACCTGGGCGTGATGCGGCGGCTGCAGGCGCTGGGCTACAGCCCCTCGGTGCACCCCGCCTTCAGCGAGGCGCTGGTGAACGCCTTCGGCGTCCTGGCGGGGCCCAGCAGCCCCGACCCCCGGCACAGCCCGGCCTTCCTGCGCCGCGTCCTGGCCGAGACGGTGCCGCGGGCGGCGCTGCGGGACGCGATGGTGCTGCTGGAGTGCCTGGAGGCGCTGGCGCGGGAGGACGGGCACCCGCTCTTCTTCTGGTGAGCGCGGGCACCGGCACCGGGCAATAAACCTGAGCCAGAGCAACAACGGCGTCTGCGGCGGCGCTGGGGGCACGCGGGGTTACAGGCAGCGGTGCTGGGCGCAGGCAGGGTTACAGGCAGCGGTGCTGGGTGCAGGCAGGGTGCTGGGTGCAGGCAGGGTTACAGACACCGGTGCTGGGTGCAGGCAGGGTTACAGGCAGCGGTGCTGGGTGCAGGCAGGGTGCTGGGTGCAGGCAGGGTTACAGACACCGGTGCTGGGTGCAGGCAGGGTTACAGGCAGCGGTGCTGGGTGCCGGCAGGGTTACAGGCAGCGGTGCTGGGTGCAGGCAGGGTTACAGGCAGCGGTGCTGGGCGCAGGCAGGGTTCCAGGCAGCGGTGCTGGGTGCAGGCAGGGTTACAGGCAGCGGTGCTGGGTGCAGGCAGGGTTACAGGCAGCAGTGCTGGGTGCAGGCAGGGTGCTGGGTGCAGGCAGGGTTACAGGCAGCGGTGCTGGGCGCAGGCAGGGTTACAGGCAGCGGTGCTGGGTGCAGGCAGGGTTACAGGCAGCGGTGCTGGGTGCAGGCAGGGTTACAGGCAGCGGTGCTGGGTGCAGGCAGGGTGCTGGGTGCAGGCAGGGTTCCAGGCAGCGGTGCTGGGTGCAGGCAGGGTGACAGGCAGCGGTGCTGGGTGCAGGCAGGGTGCTGGGTGCAGGCAGGGTTCCAGGCAGCGGTGCTGGGTGCCAGCAGGGTGCTGGGTGCAGGCAGGGTGACAGGCAGCGGTGCTGGGTGCAGGCAGGGTGACAGGCAGTGGTGCTGGGTGCAGGCAGGGTGACAGGCAGCGGTGCTGGGTGCAGGCAGGGTCACAGGCAGCGGTGCTGGGTGCAGGCAGCGGTGCTGGGTGCAGGCAGGGTTACAGGCAGCGGTGCTGGGTGCAGGCAGGGTGCTGGGCGCAGGCAGGGTAAGGGCAGCAGTGCTGGGTGCAGGCAGGGTGACAGGCAGCGGTGCTGGGTGCAGGCAGGGTCACAGGCAGCGGTGCTGGGCGCAGGCAGGGTTACAGGCAGCGGTGCTGGGTGCAGGCAGGGTTACAGACACCGGTGCTGGGTGCAGGCAGGGTTCCAGGCAGCGGTGCTGGGTGCAGGCAGGGTTCCAGGCAGCGGTGCTGGGCGCAGGCAGGGTTACAGGCAGCGGTGCTGGGCGCAGGCAGGGTTACAGGCAGCGCTGCTGGGTGCAGGCAGGGTTCCAGGCAGCGGTGCTGGGCGCAGGCAGGTTTACAGACACCGGTGCTGGGCGCAGGCAGGGTTACAGACGCCGGTGCTGGGTGCAGGCAGGGTTACAGACACCGGTGCTGGGTGCAGGCAGGGTTACAGGCAGCGGTGCTGGGCGCAGGCAGGGTTACAGACACCGGTGCTGGGTGCAGGCAGGGTTACAGGCAGCGGTGCTGGGTGCAGGCAGGGTTACAGGCAGCGGTGCTGGGTGCAGGCAGGGTTACAGACACCGGTGCAGGGAGGGGGGGGTCACCCCGCGGTCAAGGCCGTGGCTCCTTTCCCTGTTCCCTTTGGCAGCCGCCGCCGCTCGGATGCGGAAGCGGGAGCCTGGAACCGGCCCCGGGAGCACGGGAGGGAGGGGGCAGCCCCGCGGAGGGGCGCACGGACACCCCTGGTCCTGACGTGAGCCCGGGAGCGGCCGGGCCGGTGCTGGGCGCAGGTTTCTGGGGTGCTCAGCCCCGCCTCAGCCCCGGCTCCGCGCTGCCCGGGGCAGGAAGGGGAAAGGCAGCGCGGAGTCAGCCGGCGCCGACGGGAAAGGAGCGGACACGCGGGGCCGGGCCGAGCGCAGCCGGAGCTCATCGAGAAGCAGCCAGGTAGGGGACAGCACCAGCACCCAGCACCCTGCACCCTGCACCCAGCACCCTGCATCCTGCACTCAGCACCCAGCACCCTGCACCCAGCACCCTGCATCCTGCACTCAGCACCCAGCACCAGCACCCAGCACCCTGCACCCTGCACCCAGCACCCTGCACCCTGCACTCAGCACCCAGCACCCTGCACCCAACACCCTGCGCCCAGCACCCTGCACCCAACACCCTGCACCCTGCACACAGCACCCAGCACCCTGTACCCAGCACCCTGCGCCCTGCACACAGCACCCTGCACCCTGCACACAGCACCCTGCGCCCAGCACCCTGCACCCAGCACCCTGCACTCAGCACCCAGCACTCAGCACCCTGCACCCAACACCCTGCACCCTGCACCCAGCACCCTGCACCCAACACCCTGCACCCAGCACCCTGTACCCAGCACCCTGCATACAGCACCCTGCATACAGCACCCAGCACCCTGCACCCAACACCCTGCACCCAGCACCCAGCACCCTGCACCCAGCACCCTGCGCCCAGCACCCTGCACACAGCACCCTGCACACAGCACCCTGCACCCTGCATACAGCACCCAGCACCCTGCACCCAACACCCTGCACTCAGCACTCAGCACCTAGCACTCAGCACCCTGCACCCTGCATACAGCACCCAGCACCCTGCGCCCAGCACTCAGCGCCCAGCACTCAGCACCCAGCACCCGTCACCCTGCACCCGTCACCACCCCCCCGGGCACCGGCACAGCCAGGACGCGGCAGACAAGGGGTTACAGCGCCGGTTGAACGAGCCGGGCAAGGTGCAGCACCAGCAGCTCCGGCTCCCTGCCTGTACCACTGCCAGACCTCGTCCGTACCGCTGCCCGCCCCTGCCCGCCCCTGCCCGCACCGTGCCCGCCCCTGCCCGCACCGTGCCGGCCCCTGCCCGCAGGAGGAAGAGGAGGTGCGGCGCTGGCCACGCACCGCGGCAGGAATGTCGCCAGCCCGGGCACCGGGCCCGGCCGCAGCCAGCGGATGTTTGTGACCTGCGGAGCCGCCGGTGACCGTCGGCAGCGGGGCCGGAGCCTCCCGTGTTGGTGGCTTTGGCCATGGCGCCCGGGGCCGTGGAGTGCGAAGGTGAGCGGCGGGCACCGGGAACACGGGACGTGGCGTGACCGAGGCCGGCGGCGGAGGGACTGGTGTGGGCAGGGGCTGGTGCGGGCAGGGGCTGGTGTGGGCAGGGGCTGGTGTGGGCAGGGGACTGGTATGGGCAGGGGCTGGTGCCAGCCGGGGCTGGTGTGGGCAGGGGCTGGTGCCGGCCGGGGCTGGTGCTGGCAGGGGACTGGTGCGGGCAGGGGACTGGTGAGGGCAGGGGCTGGTGCTGGCAGGGGCTGGTGCCGGCCGGGGCTGGTGCGGGCGGGGGACTGGTGTGGGCAGGGGACTGGTGTGGGCAGGGGCTGATGCGGGCAGGGGACTGGTGCGGGCAGGGGCTGGTGAGGGCAGGGGCTGGTGCGGGCAGGGGACTGGTGAGGGCAGGGGCTGGTGAGGGCAGGGGACTGGTGAGGGCAGGGGCTGGTGCGGGCAGGGGCTGGTGCGGGCAGGGGCTGGTGAGGGCAGGGGCTGGTGCGGGCAGGGGACTGGTGAGGGCAGGGGCTGGTGAGGGCAGGGGACTGGTGTGGGCAGGGGCTGATGCGGGCAGGGGACTGGTGAGGGCAGGGGCTGGTGAGGGCAGGGGACTGGTGTGGGCAGGGGCTGATGCGGGCAGGGGCTGGTGAGGGCAGGGACTGGTGAGGGCAGGGACTGGTGAGGGCAGGGACTGGTGTGGGCAGGGGCTGGTGTGGGCAGGGGCTGGTGCGGGCAGGGGCTGGTGAGGGCAGGGGCTGGTGTGGGCAGGGGCTGGTGAGGGCAGGGACTGGTGAGGGCAGGGACTGGTGTGGGCAGGGGCTGGTGTGGGCAGGGGCTGGTGTGGGCAGGGGCTGGTGCGGGCAGGGGCTGGTGAGGGCAGGGGCTGGTGTGGGCAGGGGCTGGTGAGGGCAGGGGACTGGTGTGGGCAGGGGCTGATGCGGGCAGGATCTGGTGCGGGCAGGGGACTGGTGAGGGCAGGGGACTGGTGAGGGCAGGGGCTGGTGCGGGCAGCTCGGGGCTGGTGAGGGCAGGGGACTGGTGAGGGCAGGGGCTGATGCAGGCAGGATCTGGTGCGGGCAGGGGACTGGTGAGGGCAGGGGACTGGTGCGGGCAGCTCGGGGCTGGTGAGGGCAGGGGACTGGTGAGGGCAGGGGCAGGTGAGGGCAGGGGACTGGTGAGGGCAGGGGACTGGTGTGGGCAGCTCAGGGCTGGTGCTGGCAGGGGCTGATGCGGGCAGCTCAGGGCTGCCGGGATCTCAGGGAAGGAACCAGCCCTGGGGTCGGTGCCATTCACTCCATTGCCAGCACCGAAGGCAGGGGCAGGCAGGAGCTGCCGGGCAGCACAGGACAGGCAGCAAGGTACAGGCAGTGCGGTGCAGGCAAACAGGCGGGTGCCGGGCAAACACAACACCAGGGGCCCTGGTGCTGCCCGCCCTGCCAACACTGCCGGTTCTCCTGCCTGTACCACGGGAAATGCCACTTCCTGCTACTGCCCCCACCATAAGGCAATAGGGCAATGCTGCTTCCGGCTGCTGCCCGCACTGTGGGGCAATGGGACAATGCTGCTTCCGGCTGCTGCCCGCACTGTGGGCATATAGGGCAATGCTGCTTCCAGCTGCTGCCTGCACTGTGGGCATATAGGGCAATGCTGCTTCCAGCTGCTGCCCGCACTGTGGGCATATAGGGCAATGCTGCTTCCGGCTGCTGCCCATGCTGTGGGCATATAGGGCAATGCTGCTTCCGGCTGCTGCCCACACTGTGGGGCACTGGGGCAATGCTGCTTCCGGCTGCTGCCCGCACTGTGGGCATATAGGGCAATGCTGCTTCCGGCTGCTGCCCGCACTGTGGGCATATAGGGCAATGCTGCTTCCAGCTGCTGCCTGCACTGTGGGCATATAGGGCAATGCTGCTTCCGGCTGCTGCCCGCACTGTGGGGCATATAGGGCAATGCTACTTCCGGCTGCTGCCCACACTGTGGGCATATAGGGCAATGCTGCTTCCGGCTGCTGCCCGCACTGTGGGCATATAGGGCAATGCTGCTTCCGGCTGCTGCCCACACTGTGGGCATATAGGGCAATGCTGCTTCCAGCTGCTGCCCGCACTGTGGGCATATAGGGCAATGCTGCTTCCGGCTGCTGCCCACGCTGTGGGCATATAGGGCAATGCTGCTTCCGGCTGCTGCCCGCACTGTGGGGCAATGGGGCAATGCTGCTTCCGGCTGCTGCCCACGCTGTGGGCATATAGGGCAATGCTGCTTCCGGCTGCTGCCCGCACTGTGGGGCAATGGGGCAATGCTGCTTCCGGCTGCTGCCCGCACTGTGGGCATATAGGGCAATGCTGCTTCCTGCTGCTTCCTGCACTGTGGGGCAATGGGGCAATGCTGCTTCCTGCTGCTTCCTGCACTGTGGGGCAATGGGGCAATGCTGCTTCCTGCTGCTTCCTGCACCGTGGGGCAATGGGGCAGTGCTGCTTCCTGCACTGTGGTGCAATGGGGCAATGCCTCTTCCTGCTGCTTCCTGCACCGTGGGGCAATGGGTCAATGCTGGTTCTGCTGCCCACACTGTGGGCAATGGGTCAATGCCTCTTCCCAGTGCTGCCTGCACCGTGGGGCAATGGGTCAATGCTGGTTCTGCTGCCTGCACCGTGGGGCAATGGGGCAATGGTGTTTCTGCTGCCTGCACTGTGGGGCAATGGGTCAATGCCTCTTCCCAGTGCTGCCTGCACCGTGGGGCAATGGGTCAATGCTGGTTCTGCTGCCTGCACCGTGGGGCAATGGGTCAATGGTGGTTCTGCTGCCCGCACTGTGGGGCAATGGGGCAATGCTGCTTCCGGCTGCTGCCCGCACTGTGGGGCAATGGGTCAATGCTGGTTCTGCTGCCTGCACAATGCCCACATCAGTCCTGTGAGACCAACGACTGCTGCCTGCTTCTCCCTGTTCCCTGCTCCCTGTTCCTGCTCCCGCTCCGTGTTCGGCCCCACCGGCTCCGCTGTGGCTGCCTGTCCATGGCTCACGGTGACCCCGGCACCGCGGGGGCCGCTCCCCACACACTCACACTCCCGTGACAGTGATTGACCTTCCCGCGGGATGTGGGAGCCGCTGGGAAGTGCCGGGCCCTGGGCTGAGTCATTCGGAGCTGCGCCAGCGCCGTGGGGCAGGAACCATGGGGCAGGAACTGTGCCAGAGCTGTGCCAGAACCGTGCTGGGGCCGTGCCAGAGCTGTGCCAGGGCCGTGCTGGGGTCAGTGAGGTGGGAACCAGCCCCATGGCGGTGCCCTGGCCCCATGGCAGCGCCCTGGCCCCATGGCAGCAGCAGGGATGGAGCCAAGGTTGGTGCCAGGCCGGGGACACCACCAGCCAACACAGCCCTGAGCGGCTGCGTGTACCGGGAGCTGGGATGGGTTGGAGCAGCCCCAGCGCTCCCAGTGGCCCCAGCATCCCCAGTGCCCAGCAGCATCCCACACTGGCAGTGGGCGCAGGAGGGCAGGACTCAGACGGGACTCAGGCTGGAGCAGGACTCGGGACTTGGGCAGGGCCCAGGACGTGGGCAGGGCTCTGGCAGGGTCAGGTTAGACTTGGGCAGGACAGACAGGACTCAAGCTTAGGCAAGACCCAGGCTCAGTCAGTACTCAGGTAGGGTCAGGTCAGACTCAGGCAGGACTCAGGCAGGGCTCAAGCTTAGGTAAGACCCAGGCTCAGTCAGTACTCAGGTAGGGTCAGGTCAGATGTGGGCAGGACTCAGGCTGGAGCAGGGCTGTGGCTCAGGCAGGACTCGGGCAGGACTTGGGCAGGACCCAGGCTCTGGTTAGACTTGGGCTTGGGCAGGACTCTGGCAGGACCCGGGCTCAGGCAGAACCCGGGCTCAGGCAGGACTTGGGCAGGGCTTGATCTGAACCTAGGCTCAGGCAGGACTTGGGCTCAGGCAGGGCTTGGGCTCAGACAGGGCTCAGACAAGACCCGGTCAGGCTCGGTCAGGCTCGCTCAGGGCTCGCTCAGGGCTCACTCAGACCCGGTCAGGCTCAGTCAGGGCTCGCTCAGAGCTCGCTCAGACCCGGTCAGGCTCAGTCAGGCTCAGTCAGGGCTCGCTCAGGGCTCGCTCAGACCCGGTCAGGCTCGCTCAGACCCGGCCAGGCTCAGTCAGGGCTCGCTCAGACCCAGTCAGGCTCGCTCAGGGCTCGCTCAGGTCTCACTCAGACCCGGTCAGGCTCAGTCAGGCTCAGTCAGGCTCGCTCAGGGCTCGCTCAGGGCTCGCTCAGACCCGGTCAGGCTCAGTCAGGGCTCGCTCAGGGCTCGCTCAGACCCGGTCAGGCTCGCTCAGGGCTCGCTCAGGGCTCGCTCAGACCCGGTCAGGCTCAGTCAGGGCTCGCTCAGGGCTCACTCAGACCCGGTCAGGCTCAGTCAGGGCTCGCTCAGGGCTCGCTCAGACCCGGTCAGGCTCGCTCAGGGCTCGCTCAGGGCTCGCTCAGACCCGGTCAGGCTCAGTCAGGCTCAGTCAGGGCTCGCTCAGGGCTCGCTCAGGTCTCACTCAGGCTCCGTCAGGCTCAGTCAGGCTCGCTCAGGGCTCGCTCAGACCCGGTCAGGCTCATTCAGGCTCGCTCAGGTCTCACTCAGACCCGGTCAGGCTCATTCAGGCTCAGTCAGGCTCGCTCAGGGCTCGCTCAGGGCTCGCTCAGACCCGGTCAGACCCGATCAGGCTCGCTCAGGGCTCCCTGGCGCAGCCGGCGGTGCCGGGGCAGACGCGGTGGTTTCGCCCGTGGCGCCGGGTCCTGCCCCCCGCAGGTACCGGGAACCCGTCGGGCCGGTCCCGGCGCCGCCGCGGCTCAGCCCCTTCCCGGCTCCCGCGGCCGGACGGAGGCTCCCGGGCGCGGGCGAGCGGCGCTGCCGGGGGTGCCGCCGGTGCCGGGGTCTCCGTGGGTGCCGGTGCTCGGGCTCCGGTTGCTCCGCGGCCCCCGGCCCGCTCCGGTGCTTCCGTCGGCCCCGGAGCCGCGCGGGGCGCTCACGGGGGACGCGGCCGCTCGGTCCCAACGCGGCTCCGTGTCCCGCAGGTGTCAGCGGCTGCGGCGGGGACCCCGCGCTGAGCGCGCCCCCGGGGATGCCGCTGCCGCAGGCCCCGTTCCGCAGCCCCGCGCTGGCGGCTCTGGACGCCGTGGCTCGGGCGCTGCTGGCTCCCGGCTCCTGGGCCCTCAACCGGCTCCTGGACCTGCGGCCCACGACGGCGGAGCGGCGGCGGCGGCCGTGCGCTTGGTGCCGCGGTTGCGCGGCTCGGGCGCTGGCGGGGCCGGTGCTCGCGGTGCTGCTGCTGCTCTCGCTGCCGCTCACGGCGCTGGGGCTGCTGCTGTGGCTGCCGCTGCAGGCGGCGCGGAGCCCCTTCCTTTACCAGCACACGGCAGCGGCGCCGCCGGCCGAGCCCTGGGACCTGCGGCAGCCCCGGACCTTCACCTTCGTCAGCGCCAACCTCTGCCTCCTGCCCAGCGGCTTGGCCAAGTTCAGCAACCTGGGGCAGACCCCGCAGCGGGCGGCGGACATCGCCCGGCGCCTCGTCCCGGCCCCGCCGGACCCCGGCAGCGACCGCGCGGGCCTGGTGCAGCCGCGGCACCGCGGAGCCAACGGCTACGGAGGGACCCTGAGCACCGAGCGCGGCGTGGCCCTGGAGATGCCCGAGGTGGAGGCGCCGGTGACGGAGCCGGAGCCGCCGGTGACGGAGCCGGAGCCGCCGCTGTCCGAGCGCTTCCCGCCGGCCGCCGACGTCCTTTGCCTGCAGGAGGTGTTCGACGGCGCGGCCGCCGCGTGTCTCCGCCGCCGGCTCGGCCGCGTGTTCCCGCACGTTATCTCGGAGGTGGGCACGGGGGGGCTGCGCCGCGGGCGCCTGCGGCTGCTCGGCAGCGGCTTGTTCCTCGCCAGCCGCTTCCCGGTGCTGGCCGCCGCCTTCCGCAGCTTCCCCAACGGCGCCCGGGAGGACGCGATGGCCGACAAGGGGCTGCTCATGGTCCAGGTGAGCGCGGGTCCCGCCGGGCCCCGCCGCGGCGCCGGGGCCCCGCTGAGGCCGCTGTCGCCCCGCAGGTGCAGCTGGGCTCGGCGCGGCACCGCCGCATCGTGGGCTACGTGGGCTGCACGCACCTGCAGGCGCCGGCCGGTGAGCGGCGGGCGGCGGGGACGGGGCGGGCCGGGGGGCGGCAGCGCAGCGCTTCCATGGGCCCCGTGTGCCGCAGGGGACGGCGCCGTCCGGGACGCGCAGCTGACGCTGGCGCTGCGCTGGCTGCAGCGGTTCCAGCAGGAGCAGGAGCGCAGCGGGGACCTGGTGGCCTTCGACGTCCTCTGCGGGGACCTCAACTTCGACAACTGCTCCCGCGGTGGGGACACGGGGGGCGACGGACGGGGGGGACCTGGGGACATGGGGACGTGGGGATGGGGGATAGGGGGATAGGGGATAGGGGACAGGGGAGGTGGGGATAGGGGACAGGGGACAGGGGAATAGGGGACAGGGGAATAGGGGACATGTGTATAGGGGAGGTTGGGATAGGGGAGGTGGGGATGGGGGAGGTGGGGATAGGGGACAGGGGGATAGGGGATACGGGAATTGGGGATAGGGGAGGTGGGGATAGGGGATAGGGGACATGGGGATAGGGGAGGTGGGGATAGGGGATAGGGGACATGGGGAGAGGGGAGGTGGGGATAGGGGACAGGGGACATGGGGACATAGAGACATGGGGATAGGGGACATAGGGACATGGGGATAGGGGATATGGGGGCATAGGGACATGGGGATAGGGGACATGGGGACTGAGGGACATGGGGATAGGGGATATGGGGACATAGGGACATGGGGATAGGGGATATCGGGACATGGGGATAGGGGACATGGGGACTGAGGGACATGGGGATAGGGGACATGGGGATAGGGGATATAGGGACATGGGGATAGGGGACATGGGGACTGAGGGACATGGGGATAGGGGACATAGGGACATGGGGATAGGGGACATGGGGACTGAGGGACATGGGGATAGGGGACATAGGGACATGCGGATAGGGGACATAGGGACATGGGGATAGGGGACATGGGGACTGAGGGACATGGGGATAGGGGATATGGGGACATAGGGACATGGGGATAGGGGACATGGGGACTGAGGGACCTGAGGGCACAGGGAGCACGCGTTGTCCATGGGGTGACCCCCTCTGCGTCCCTGCCCGCAGGTGACCAGCTCAACCAGCGGCACCAGCTCTTCGAGCTCTACCGGGACCCGTGTCGCCAGGGACCGGGGCAGGATGAGCCCTGGGCCATAGGTGGGACTGGGCACCCCTTGTCACCCACCAGGGACACAGCGTGGCCTGGCCCGGGCACCGTCCCTGTCCTCATCGCCACTTGTCCCAACCCCTGTGTCCACCTCCCCCTATGTCCTTATGTGCCCCATCTCCCCCATATCCTTATGTGCCCCATAGCCCCCCATATCCTTATGTGCCCCATCTCCCCCATATCCTTATGTGCCCCATCTCCCCCCATATCCTTATGTGCCCCATCTCCCCCCATATCCTTATGTGCCCCATCTCCCCCCATATCCTTATGTGCCCCATCTCCCCCCATATCCTTATGTGCCCCATCTCCCCCATGTCCTTATGTGCCCCATCTCCCCCATGTCCTTATGTGCCCCATCTCCCCCATATCCTTATCTGCCCCATCTCCCCTGTTCCCAGGCACTCTCCTCAACTACCTGGAGATCTATGAGGAGCCCGTGTCCACCCCGGAGAAGATGAAGAGGTGATGGGGAGGGGACATGGGGAAAGGCCATCAAAGCCCTGGGGGGGGGGCCCATCCCTGTGCCACGAGGTCCCTGTGCCACCCCATCCCTGTGCCTCCATGTCCCCAAGTCCCCACGTCCCCATTCCACTTCCCCCTTGTTCCTATCCCATGGCACCCCTGTCCTGCCGCATTCCCCATCCCAAATCCCCCATCCCCATGTGTCTTCATGCCGGAGTGTCCCGGTGCCCTGGTGTCACCGTGGTGCCCTGGTGTCACCGTGGTGCCCTGCTGCCCTTCCCTCACTTTGTGCTGTCCCCATCCCGTGCTGACCGGGTGCCACAGTGCCCCCATCCCTCGCTGCCCCCATCCCGCAGTGCCCCCATCCCGCGCTGCCCCCATCCCACTCTGCCCCCATCCCGCGCTGCCCCCATCCCACTCTGCCCCCATCCCACTCTGCCCCCATCCCGCACTGTCCCCATCCCACTCTGCCCCCATCCCACTCTGCCCCCATCCCACTCTGCCCCCATCCCGCAGTGCCCCCGTCCCACGCTGCCCCCATCCCGCGCTGCCCCCATCCCACTCTGCCCCCATCCCACTCTGCCCCCATCCCACGCTGCCCCCATCCCGCGCTGCCCCCATCCCACTCTGCCCCCATGCCGGTGTGCCCCCTTGCCTCGCTGCCCCCATCCCGCGCTGCCCCCATCCCACTCTGCCCCCATCCCACGCTGCCCCCATCCCGCAGTGCCCCCATCCCACTCTGCCCCCATCCCGCAGTGCCCCCGTCCCACGCTGCCCCCATCCCGCACTGCCCCCATCCCACTCTGCCCCCATCCCGCGCTGCCCCCATCCCGCGCTGCCCCCATCCCACGCTGCCCCCATCCCACGCTGCCCCCATCCCACAGTGCCCCCATCCCACGCTGCCCCCATCCCACGCTGCCCCCATCCCGCGCTGCCCCCATCCCACTCTGCCCCCATCCCACGCTGCCCCCATCCCACTCTGCCCCCATCCCACGCTGCCCCCATCCCTCGCTGCCCCCCTCCCTCCCTGTCCCCCCCCCGTGCCCCCGTCACTGCCCTCCCGTGTCCCCCCAGGACCCTCTCCTCTCCCGGTGGCCGCTGCCGGTTCCTGGCGGGCCCCATCCTGGCCTCGGGGCTCCCGGACGCCTCCTTCCCCGCCCCGTGCCGGGGCCGCCGCTTGGATTACGCCGTGTTCCGGCCGCGGCCGCCGCTGCGCACGGTGAGAGCTGCAATGGGGGGGGAACCCGAGACCCCTGAGCCCCCCCTGACCCCCCTTGACCCCCCTGACCCACCCTGACCCCCCCGAGCCCCCCTTGACCCCCCTGAGACCCCCTGACCCCCCCTTGACCCCCCTGACCCACCCTGACCCGCCCTGATCCCCCCTGAGCCCCCCGACCCCCCCTGACCCCCCCTGAGCCCCCACTGACCCCCCCTGAACTCCCCTGACCCCCCCTGAACCCCCCTGAGCCCCCCCTGACCCCCCGTGACCCCCCTGAGCCCCCCCCGACCCCCTTGACCCCCCTGAGCCCCACTGAGCCCCCCCTGACCCCCCCGACCCCCCCTGACCCCCCTGACCCCTCCTGAGCCTCCCTGACCCGCCCTGACCCCCCCTGAGCCCCCCGACCCCCCCTGACCCCCCCTGAGCCCCCCTTAGCCCCCTGAGCCCCCCTGAAGCCCCCGACCCCCCTGAGCCCCCCCTGACCCCCCCTGACCCCCCGTGACCCCCCTGAGCCCCCCTGACCCCCCCTGACCCCCCGTGACCCCCCTGAGCCCCCCCCGACCCCCTTGACCCCCCTGAGCCCCCCTGAGCCCCCCCTGACCCCCCCGACCCCCCCTGACCCCCCCTGAGCCCCCCTTAGCCCCCTGAGCCCCCCTGAAGCCCCCGACCCCCCTGAGCCCCCCCTGACCCCCCCTGACACCCCGTGACCCCCCTGAGCCCCCCTGACCCCCCCTGACCTCCCCGTGACCCCCCTGACCCCCCCCGACCCCCTGTCCCCTGTCCCCAGGACGTCGCCGCCGTCTCCTTCATCACCCGCTTGGCCACGTGCTCCGATCACCTGCCCGTGGCCCTCAGCCTGCACGTGGGCCCCGGCGCGCCCTGACACCAACACCGGCACCGGGACACCGGGGCACAGCAACACCGGCACTGGGACACAGCGACACAACACCACCAGCACCGGGACACCGGGGCACTGGGACACAGCAACACCAGCACCGGGACACCGGGGCACTGGGACACAGCAACACCAGCACTCCAGTACCGGGACACTGGGACACCGGGACACCAGCACCAGCACACAGCGACACCGGGACACAGCAACACCGGGACACTGGGACACAGCGACACCAGCACTGGGACACCGGGACACCGGGACATGGGGATACCAGGACACCGGGGCAAGGGGTGACTGGGACACGGTGCTGGTGTCAATGTGCCACTGATCCAGCACTGATCCAGCACGGATCCCACACTGATCTGGCACCATCATGGCACTGATCTGGTGCTGATCCGGCAGTGATCTAACACTGATCCAGCACTGATCCGGCACCATCGTGGCACTGATCTGGTGCTGATCCGGCACGAATCCAGCATGGATCCGACACTGATCCGGCACCATCGTGGCACTGATCTGGCGCTGATCCGGCACTGATCTAACACTGATCTGGCACCATCGTGGCACTGATCTGGTGCTGATCCGGCAGTGATCTAACACTGATCCAGCACTGATCCGGCACCATCGTGGCACTGATCTGGCGCTGATCTGGCACGAATCCAGCATGGATCCGGCACTGATCCGGCACCATTGTGGCACTGATCCAGCATGGATCCAGCACGAATCCAGCATGGATCCGGCACTGATCCAGCACCATCGTGGCACTGATCCGGCACAGATCCAGCACGAATCCAGCATGGATCCGGCACTGATCCGGCACCATCGTGGCACTGATCCGGCATGGATCCAGCAGTGATCTAACACTGATCCAGCACGGATCCAGCAGTGATCCACCAGCAATACTGGTTCAGTATTGATCCAGTGTTGATCTGGGACCGCTCCAGCTCTGACCCAGCATGGACCCAGCAGTGATGGGGCATTGGTCTGGTACCGACTCAGCTCTGAGCCAGCACCAGTATGGCACCGATCCAGCACTGAGCTGGGACCAGTTCAGCATTGATCCAGCACTGAGCTGGTAATGGTCTGACATTGATCCTACATTGATCTGGTATTGATGGGGCATTGATCCAGCAGCAATCCAGCATTGACCTGGGACCAAGCCAGCATTGATTTGACATTGACCCAGCACCAATCTGACACTGATCCTGCATCGATCCAGCAGTGATCTGCCACCGATATCACACTGATCTGGCATTGATCCGGTATTGATGGGGCATTGATCTGGGACCAATCTGGCATTGATCCAGCATTGATCCGGCATTGATCTGGTATTGATGGGGCATTGATTTGACATTGATCTGGGACCAATCTGTCACTGATCCAGCATTGATCCCACATTGATCCGGCATTGATGGGGTATTGATGGGGCATTGATCTGGCACCAACCTGGCATTGGTCCGGAATGGGGCAGTGATGAGACATTGATCCGGCATTGACCTGGCTCCAGTCAGTTTTATCATAAAGGCCCAAGCACTGCCCCAGCCCCACAGCACTTGGGGGGCTGCCCCCCCCCCCCCCCCATCACACACAAGGCCACGGGCAGGTCTGAATCCTTTATTAGAAGGCACCAAGCTGGGATCAATGGGGCAGATGGAGACCCACACTTGTGGGGCTCAGCCCCCACATTTGCGGGGTGCTGGGTGGGGGTCCCCATGTGCTTCAAGGCAGAAGCGCTGAAGCCCACGGGCAGAGCTATGGGGCAGAGGCTGCCCCATAGCAGTACCCTGAGCTCTGCCCCATGAGGTGACCCTCGGTCCCCTCTGCTTTGGGGAGTGCATAGCTGGAGTTGGGGAACTGCCCCATAGCGGGTGAAGGGAGCTGGGGTCTGCCCCATGGAGTGTGCATAGCTACGATCAAGGGGATGCTGCTTGGGGGCTGCCCTATTGACTGTGCCTATCTAGGGTTGGGGGCTGCCCCACAGGGAGTGTGCGCAGTGAGGGGAGCTGCCCTATGGGGCGTGCATTGGGGTTGGGGTCTGCCACATGAATTGTGCATATCTAGGGTTGGGGGGCTGCCCCATAGAGTGTGTGTAGTGAGGGGAGCTGCCCTATGGGGTGTGTGTGAAGGGAGCTCGGGGAATGCCCCATGGATTGTGCATAGCTAAGATCAAGGGGGTGCTACTTGGGGTTAGGGGCTGCCCTATAGACTTGTGCGTATCTAGGGTTGGGGGGCTGCCCCATGGGATATATGCATTTGGGGTTGGGGGATTGCCCTATGGGCTGTGCATACCTTGGGGGGGCTGCCCCATGGGGTGTGTGCCTCTGGGGTTGGGGGCTGCCCATTGAGTGTGCTGTGTGCCGTGGGGCAGCCCATGGGGTGTGCTGTGGGGCGGCCCATGGGGTGTGCTGTGTGACGTGGGGCAGCCCATGGGGTGTGCTGTGTGCCGTGGGGCAGCCCCATGGCCGCAGCTGTGGGGCAGCCCATGGGGTGCGCTGTGTGCCGTGGGGCAGCCCCATGGCCGCAGTTGTGGGGCAGCCCATGGGGTGCGCTGTGTGCCGTGGGGCAGCCCCATGGCCGCAGTTGTGGGGCAGCCCATGGGGTGCGCTGTGTGCCGTGGGGCAGCCCCATGGCCGCAGTTGTGGGGCAGCCCATGGGGTGCGCTGTGTGCCGTGGGGCAGCCCCATGGCCGCAGCTGTGGGGCAGCCCATGGGGTGCGCTGTGTGCCGTGGGGCAGCCCCATGGCCGCAGTTGTGGGGCAGCCCATGGGGTGCGCTGTGTGCCGTGGGGCAGCCCCATGGCCGCAGTTGTGGGGCAGCCCCTCAGACGCTCTCCTGCGCCCGCCGGTACTCGAAGACGCTCCCGCGCTCGGTGAAGCTGGGGGGGGGCGGTGGCACCGGGCCCCCCCCCCGGGCTCTGTCCCCGGCCCCATCCTCAGCCCCAGCCCCATCCCCGGCCCCGGGCCCGTCCTCGGGGGCTCCGAAGCCGCCGCCACCGGGGGTCAGGAGGCGGAAAACGTCCTATGGGGGGAGCGGGGGTCAGGGGGGAAAGGGGGGGAATGGGGGGGGATCTGGGGGGGGGTTGGGGGTCTATGGGGCATCCGTGGGTCTCTATGGGTTACTGGGTCTCTATGGGGGCTGTAGGTGATGTATGGGGGGTCCCCGCACTCACCCCCGGCTCCACCGACACGGAGCTCTTGCCCCCCAGGTTGAGGGTTCTCCCGTCGCGGCGCAGCAGCAGGTTCAGGCCTGGGGCACCGGGGCTGCCCCCTAAGGGAGAGATGGGGGTCAGGGGGGTCGGGGGGTTATGGGGAGTCATGGGGGTTCACAGGGTGCCATTGCTGCCCCCATGGGTCCCTGCTGCTCCATGGGTGCCATTGCTGCCCTCATGGGTCCCTACTGCTCCATGGGTGCCATTGCTGCCCCCATGGGTCCCTGCTGCTCCATGGGTGCCATTGCTGCCCCCATTGTTCCGTGCTGCTCCATGGGTGCCATTGCTGCCCCCATGGGTCCCTACTGCTCCATGGGTGCCATTGCTGCCCCCATTGTTCTGTGCTGCTCCATGGGTGCCATTGCTGCCCCCATTGTTCCGTGCTGCTCCATGGGTGCCATTGCTGCCCCCATGGGTCCCTGCTGCTCCATGGGTGCCATTGCTGCCCCCATGGGTCCGTACTGCTCCATGGGTGCCATTGCTGCCCCCATGGGTCCCTGCTGCTCCGTGGGTGCCCCCGTTGCCCCCCAGCCCCGCGCCCCCCCGAGCTCTCACCGCGGAGCCCGTAGGGCCTCAGCACCCTCCTCTCGCTCAGCACCGCCAGCTCCAGCGGCTCCCGGAACAGCAGCTCCCGGACCAGGCCGTCCCCGCCGCGCCAGCGCCCGGCGCCTCCCGAGCCCGCCCGCAGCCCGAAGCGCTGCAGCACCACCGGGTACCTGCGGGCGGCACCGGAGCTCCAGTGCTCAGCAGCGCCCCCCAGCGCCCACAGCGCCCCCTGCACCCCGGTACCTGCGGGCGGCACCAGAGCTCCGGTGCTCAACAGCGCCCCCCAGCGCCCACAGCGCCCCCTGCACCCCGGTACCTGCGGGCGGCACCAGAGCTCCGGTGCTCAACAGCGCCCCCAAGCGCCCCCTGCACCCCGGTACCTGCGGGCAGCACCGGAGCTCCAGTGCTCAGCAGCGCCCCCTGCACCCGGTACCTGCGGGCAGCACCGGAGCTCCGGTGCTCAACAGCGCCCCCTGCACCCCGGTACTTGCAGGCAGCACCGGAGCTCCAGTGCTCAACAGCGCCCCCTGCACCTGCGGGGCAGCACCGGAGCTCCGGTGCTCAACAGCGCCCCCCAGCGCCCCCCAGCGCCGCCTGCACCCTGGTACCTGCGGGCGGCACCGCAGCTCCAGTGCTCAGCAGCGCCCCCCAGCGCCCCCCAGCGCCCCCTGCACCCCGGTACCTGCGGGCGGCACCGGAGCTCCGGTGCTCCACAGCGCCCCCCAGCGCCCACAGCGCCCCCTGCACCTGCGGGCGGCACCGGAGCTCCAGTGCTCAACAGCGCCCCCCAGCACCCCGGTACCTGCGGGCAGCACCGGAGCTCCGGTGCTCAACAGCGCCCCCAAGCGCCCACAGCGCCCCCTGCACCCGGTAACTGCGGGGCAGCCCCGGCAGCTCCAGTGCTCAGCAGCGCCCCCCAGCGCCCCCTGCACCCCGGTACTTGCGGGCAGCACCGGAGCTCCAGTGCTCAGCAGCGCCCCCCAGCGCCCCCCAGCGCCCCCTGCACCCCGGTACCTGCGGGCGGCACCGGAGCTCCGGTGCTCAGCAGCGCCCCCTGCACCCCGGTACCTGCGGGCGGCACCGGAGCTCCAGTGCTCAGCAGCGCCCCCCAGCGCCCCCAGCGCCCCCTGCACCCCGGTACCTGCGGGCGGCACCGGAGCTCCAGTGCTCAGCAGCGCCCCCCAGCGCCCCCTGCACCCCGGTACCTGCGGGGCAGCACCGGAGCTCCGGTGCTCAACAGCGCCCCCCAGCGCCCTCCAGCGCCGCCTGCACCCCGGTACCTGCGGGGGGCACCGGAGCTCCGGTGCTCAGCAGCGCCCCCCAGCGCCCCCTGCACCCCGGTACTTGCAGGCAGCACCGGAGCTCCAGTGCTCAGCAGCGCCCCCTGCACCCCGGTACCTGCGGGCGGCACCGGAGCTCCAGTGCTCAGCAGCGCCCCCCAGCGCCCCCCAGCGCCGCCTGCACCCCGGTACCTGCGGGCGGCACCGGAGCTCCGGTGCTCAACAGCGCCCCCTGCACCCCGGTACCTGCGGGGGGCACCGGAGCTCCGGTGCTCAGCAGCGCCCCCCAGCGCCCCCTGCACCCCGGTACTTGCAGGCAGCACCGGAGCTCCAGTGCTCAGCAGCGCCCCCTGCACCCCGGTACCTGCGGGCGGCACCGGAGCTCCAGTGCTCAGCAGCGCCCCCCAGCGCCCCCCAGCGCCGCCTGCACCCCGGTACCTGCGGGCGGCACCGGAGCTCCAGTGCTCAACAGCGGCCCCCAGCGCCCCCTGCACCCCGGTACCTGCGGGGCAGCACCGGAGCTCCAGTGCTCAGCAGCGCCCCCCAGCGCCCCCTGCACCCCGGTACCTGCGGGCGGCACCGGAGCTCCGGTGCTCAACAGCGCCCCCTGCACCCCGGTACCTGCGGGGCAGCACCGGAGCTCCAGTGCTCAGCAGCGCCCCCCAGCGCCCACAGCGCCCCCTGCACCCCGGTACCTGCGGGGCAGCACCGGAGCTCCAGTGCTCAGCAGCGCCCCCCAGCGCCCCCTGCACCTGCGGGCGGCACCGGAGCTCCAGTGCTCAGCAGCGCCCCCTGCACCCGGTACCTGCGGGCAGCACCGGTTCTCCGGTGCTCCACAGCGCCCCCAAGCGCCCACAGCGCCCCCGGTACCTGCGGGGCAGCACCGGAGCTCCAGTGCTCAGCAGCGCCCCCTGCACCCGGTACCTGCGGGCAGCCCCGGCAGCTCCAGCGCCCGCACCCCCCCCGCACCCCCGTCCCCTCCCGACCCCCGTCCCGCCGGTCCCGCACCGCTGCTCCAGGATCTCGGGGTCGGTGATGCGGGTGTTGGTCATGTGCGTGTGCACCCCGCTGCGGCCGTGCCAGCCAGGGCCCGCGCCGGCGCCGCCCGCCACCGTCTCGTAGTACCCGGAGCGGGCGGTGCCGAAGGTGACGTTGTTCATGCAGCCCTGGGGGGGCAGCGGGAGGGACCGGCACCCTGAGCCCCGGCACCCTGAGCCCGGCACCCTGAGCCCGGCACCCTGAGCCCGGCACCCTGAGCCCCAACACCCTGAGCCCGGCACCCTGAGCCCCGGCACCCTGAGCCCAGAACCCTGAGCACCAACACCCTGAGCCCCAACACCCTGAGCCCCGGCACCCTGAGCCCCGGCACCCTGAGCCCGGCACCCTGAGCCCGGCACCCTGAGCCCCAACACCCTGAGCCCCGGCACCCTGAGCCCCGGCACCCTGGGACCTCCAAGAGCTGGGATCCTCAAGACCTCTGGCACCCCCGACCCCCAGGACCTCTGGGCCCCCTGAGAGCCCCAACCCCTGGGACCCCCATTTACCCCACTCCCGCCATTGCCCCCTGCTTCCCCATTGCCTCCCACTGCCCTTAGTCCTCCAATGCCCCCATCACCCCCATTGCCCCCCCATTGCCCCATTGCCCCCCATTGCCCCCCCATCGCCCCCCATCACCCCCATTGTCATCATTGGCCCCATTCCCTCCAGTCCCTCATTGGCCCCCATTGCCCCCATTTCCTCATTGCCCCCCATTGTCCTCATTGCCCCCATTCCTTCTGGTCCCTCATTGCCCCCCATTGCCCTCATTCCCTCCTGTCCCTCATTGCCCCCCATTGCCCCCATTCTCTCATCACCCCCTATCACCCCATTGCCCCCCATTGCCCCCATTCCCTTCTGTTCCTCATTGCCCTCCATTGCCCTCATTCTCTCTGGTCCCTCATTGCCCCCTATTGCCTCCATTGCCCCCATTGCCCCCATTCCCCCATTGCCCCCCATTGCTCCCCATTGCCCCGTTCCCTCATTGCCCCCCATCGCTCCCCATTGCTCCCCATTGCCCCCATTGCCCCCCATCGCTCCCATTGCCCCCCGGTGCCCAGCCCGTACCTGGGAGGCTGCGCACACGCCGAAGGCCTTGAAGATGACGTCCACGACGCGCTGGGAGGTGAGGACGTTGCCCCCCACCACGGCGGCCTCGGGCGAGGGGTCCAGGATGGAGCCCTTGGGGATGAGCACGCGCACGGGGGCCAGGCACCCCTGGGGGGGGGGCGCAGTCAGCACCCACCGACACCCCCCTCCGGGAGACCCGCACCCAGGGGTCCCAGGGGAACAGGGGCCAGGACCCCCCAGCTCCGAGCCCCTCGTGCCCTGGGGGGGGCAGCACCCACAGCTCCTGCCTGGGCTCCTGCAGGGCGCATGGGGGCCCCGCGCACCTGGTTGAGCGGCAGCTCCTGCCCCACCATGCAGCGCAGGCAGTAGATGATGGCGGCCAGGGTGACGGCGCGCGGCGCGTTCCAGTTCCCCAGCACCTCGGGGCCCGTGCCCGAGAAGTCAAACACGGCGCTGCCCTGCGGCACAGAGCGCCCTAAGGTACACCCAAAACACCCCAAAACGCACACAGGTACACACAAAACACCCCAAAACGCACACAGGTACACCCAAAACACCCCAAAACGCACACAGGTACATCCAAAACACCCCAAAACGCACACAGGTACACACAAAGCACCCCAAAACGCACACAGGTACACCCAAAACACCCCAAAACGCACACAGGTACACCCAAAACACCCCCAAACACACACGGATGCACCCAAAGCACCCCAAAACGCACACAGGTGCACCCAAAGCACCCCAAAATACACACAGGTACACCCAAAGCACCCCAAAACACACACAGATGCACCCAAAGCACCACACAGATGCACCCAAAGCACCCCAAAACACACACAGATGCACCCAAACCACTCCAAAACACACACAGATGCACCCAAACCACCCCAAAACACACACAGATGCACCCAAACCACCCCAAAACACACACAGATGCACCCAAACCACCCCAAAACACACACAGATGCACCCAAAGCACCCCAAAACACACACAGATGCACCCAAACCACCCCAAACCCAAAACACACACAGATGCACCCAAAACACACACGGATGCACCCAAACCACACCAAAACACACACAGATGCACCCAAACCACACCAAAACACACACAGATGCACCCAAACCACACCAAAACACACACAGATGCACCCAAACCACACCAAAACACACACAGATGCACCCAAACCACCCCAAAACACACACAGATGCACCCAAAGCACCCAAAAAACACACACAGATGCACCCAAACCACCCCAAAACACACACAGATGCACCCAAACCACCCCAAAACACACACAGATGCACCCAAACCACCCCAAAACACACACAGATGCACCCAAACCACCCCAAAACACACACAGATGCACCCAAACCACACACGGATGCACCCAAACCACACACACAGATGCACCCAAACCACCCAAAACACACACAGATGCACCCAAACACACACACAGATGCACCCAAACCACTCCAACACACACAGATGCACCCAAACCACCACACACAGATGCACCCAAACCACAAAACACACACAGATGCACCCAAACCACCCCAAACACACACAGATGCACCCAAACCACCCAAAACACACACAGATGCACCCAAACCACAGATGCACCAAACACACACAGATGCACCCAAACCACTCCAAAACACACACAGATGCACCCAAACCACTCCAAAACACACACAGATGCACCCAAACCACCCCAAAACACACACACAGATGCACCCAAACCACTCCAAAACACACACAGATGCACCCAAAGCACCCCAAAACACACACAGATGCACCCAAACCACTCCAAAACACACACAGATGCACCCAAACCACACCAAAACACACACACACAGATGCACCCAAACCACCCCAAAACACACACAGATGCACCCAAACCACCCCAAAACACACACAGATGCACCCAAACCACACCAAAACACACACAGATGCACCCAAACCACTCCAAAACACACACAGATGCACCCAAACCACTCCAAAACACACACAGATGCACCCAAACCACCCAAAACACACACAGATGCACCCAAACCACCCCAAAACACACCACACCCAAAACACACACAGATGCACCCAAAGCACCCAAAACACACACAGATGCACCCAAACCACTCCAAAACACACACAGATGCACCCAAACCACTCCAAAACACACACAGATGCACCCAAAGCACCCAAAACACACACAGATGCACCCAAACCACACCAAAACACACACAGATGCACCCAAACCACTCCAAAACACACACAGATGCACCCAAACCACTCCAAAACACACACAGATGCACCCAAACCTCCACAAAACACACACAGATGCACCCAAACCTCCACAAAACACACACAGATGCACCCAAAGCACCCAAAACACACACAGATGCACCCAAACCACCCCAAAACACACACAGATGCACCCAAACCACTCCAAAACACACACAGATGCACCCAAACCACCCAAACACTCCAAACACACACAGATGCACCCAAACCCAAAACACACACAGATGCAAAACACACACAGATGCACCCAAACCACCCAAAACACACACAGATGCACCCAAACCACCCCAAAACACACACAGATGCACCCAAACCACTCCAAAACACACACAGATGCACCCAAACCACTCCAAAACACACACAGATGCACCCAAACCACCCCAAAACACACACAGATGCACCCAAACCACCCCAAAACACACACAGATGCACCCAAACCACTCCAAAACACACACAGATGCACCCAAACCTCCACAAAACACACACAGATGCACCCAAACCACTCCAAAACACACACAGATGCACCCAAACCACTCCAAAACACACACAGATGCACCCAAACCACTCCAAAACACACACAGATGCACCCAAAGCACCCCAAAACACACACAGATGCACCCAAAGCACCCAAAACACACACAGATGCACCCAAACCACCCCAAAACACACACAGATGCACCCAAACCACCCCAAAACACACACAGATGCACCCAAAGCACCCCAAAACACACACAGAT